>NC_133327.1:7055100-7355100 GCF_042186555.1 Aquarana catesbeiana
TACACAGGCTATTGCCCCTTCAGTCTACCATGAATGGTTCTGCCAGGCTCATTCACCTACTGTACTGGTTTTATATTTGGGCAGCTTCCAAGTTTATTTGTGAAGAAGACAGAGATGGGCAGTCAGTAATGTTCTCCAGCTGCACATGTTTCTATCGAAATGTGATAGTGGCTGTGTGATAATAGAAATATGACATCTGTAGTTGCAGAAAGGGGTGCCAATGCTGCCCCCCTCCTCAAACATGTCTATCCTTTAAGTGTATATGTGGAAGTCCATGTACCATCTAAAAACAGGACAAGGTTGTAGGAAACAGGGTTTGGACACATTGAATTAAAGCAGTTTGTAGAGCCAACCTTGCAGGATATACACGTGGCAACTTTCAGTCAACTTTTCCATAATTTTTGATTGACTGGGAATCAAACACACCACCTGAGGAGGTTGTCTGAAACCAAATACCCTACCACCCATGAGTTTGATCAGTCAATACAAACTGCTTCGACATAGGTTATTGAAAATTCAATTGAAACAAAAAAAATAATATATTACAATTTAGTTTAAAAGTGATCAGATTTCTCCAGCAGATTCAGATGCGGTAGTATCAATCCCTTGTGGGTATACTTGTCTGTTTCTTGACCTGCCAGGCTGCATAATAAGGGTTTGGTATTGCTTTTCGTGGGACCGCATGCTTTTTTGTTGTTGTTTTTATGCGCGTTTGAAAGCAACAATATCCACTAGCCGACCAGCCGCAGAACATGTACATCATTTTGCCCGCATGGGTCTAGGAAGACGCTGTGCTCTACCGGAAGCCTGATCACAATGTCAACAAAGCTGTTGCTTTGATTTGCCCAAAAGTTATCACATGGTACACGGGCCACTCATGGAACCCTGTACCATGTGATTAGCTGTAGCCAATTACAGATCACTAATAATCACAGCTGTCATGAATAGTTAATCCATTTATGACAGTTGAAAATGTTGCTGTTACAATGATCTCCACTGTAACAGCAAAGTGTAACCCTCCCCAGAGTAGTATTGTGTTACTATGGTGACACAGAACTACTCTGATAAAATTATGTGAATTTTAAAAAAAAAAATGTTACTAAATTAAAAAAAAGTTTAAAAAATGTAATAAAAAATTATTTAATTTGTTTTTTTTTTTTTTTACATACTGTCACCAGTCAGTGTCCCTGATCCTCACCACACCAGTCATATGATGACACTGTACTGCACTGATGACAGTATGTGAAAACAAATAATAACAAAAAATAAAATATTCAATTTCTTTATTTTCAAAAAAACTGTGACAAAAAAAATCACAACTGCAAGAAACTCGTCATGCCTCTTACTAAATGTCTCAGACTGTCTACATTCCAAAAAGGGTCATTTTGGGTGTGTTTGTGCTGTCCTGGCATTTTAGGGCCTCAAGGATTGAGATCAATTTTCAAATACATATACCATAGTTTGTAGACTCTAAAACTTTCACACAAACCAATTAATATACAGTTATTGGGATTTTTTTTAACCAAAAACATGTAGCAGAATACATTTTGGCCTAAATTTATGACAAACTGTATTTTATTAGATTTTTTATATCAGAAAGCCGAAAATATTGTTTTGTTTTTTAAAAAAAATTCTGTCTTTTTTCTTTCTTTTATATAATACAAAATAAAATCCCAGTGGTTATCTAATACCACCAAAAAAAAGCTCTATTTGTGTGAAGAAAATGATACAAATTAAATTTGGGTACAGTATTGCATGGTCACGCAATTATCAGTTAAAGCAGTGCAGTGCTAAATAAGGAAAAATGCTCTTATCGTGAAGAAGGTAAAATCTTCCGGAGCTCAAGTGGTTATACAAGTAATGTAAATATTATTATAGTTTTTGTATATGGAGGATGTCCAATTTTATACTCAATGTTATTTTATTATGGGTTAGGGCTGTGTTATACATCTATGAATTCAACCTACTGGACATCTATACAATTATATATATTTTCCAGTGGTGGGTCTATTTTTAAAGATTGTTCTGGTCATATAAGTGTTCCTTAATGTCCAACATCATGTTCCCTTGTAGCTCCGGAATGTTTTACCCGCTTCATAACCATGACTATTTAGCACTGCGCTACTTTAACTGGTAATTGCACAGCCATTCAACACTATACTCAAATGAAATTTAGATATTTTTTTTTACACACAAATAAAGCTTTCTTCTGATGGTATTTGATCACCATTAGATTTTTTTTAATCAAATAAACAGAAAAAAACAAAGCTTTGAAAAAAAAACAATATTTTTACTTTTTGCTATAAAACATATTCAATAAAAGAATTAAAAAAAATCTAATTTCTTTAAAAATTTAGGACAAAATGTATTCTACTACATGTTTTTTTTTTTTTTATACTAGTAGTGGCGGTGATCCCTGACTTATAGTGGGACTGTGATAGTACGGTGGACAATCTGACACCAACTGACACTGGTCAGGAGGTAGACTAACTGACTTACTAACATCTCCAGTCACACTAATACAGTAATCAGTGATCATACTATACACTGTCACTGTACTAATGACACTGGCTGGGAAGGCGTTAACATCTCGGGGTAATCAAGGGGTTAAGTGTGTGCCTAACAAGTGGAAGAAGGTGCTGATGTACAGGTATGTGACAATGCCTGTGCATGCTGCCCCGCCCCCACTAAAATTACTGCAGGCGGGCGGGTCGGTAGGTAGTTAATGAGCATGCATTTTTGTTGTTCAAGAACAAGTCCAGGATAACTCTTAAGCCTCGTACACACGATCAGACATTCCGACGGGAAATGTTGGATGTCAGGCTATTGGCGGACAATCCCACCCTGTGTATGCGCTATCGTACAATTGTTGTTGGACTTTCTGCCAACAAATGTTGGCTAGCAGGTTTTCAAATTTTCCGCCAACAAATGTGTGTTGCCGGATTTTCTGATCGTGTGTACACAAGTCTGTCGGACAAAAGTCCAAAGTACAAACACGCATGCTCGGAAGCAGAATCGGTCGGTCTTGTAAACTATAATTTGTAATGGAGAATTAACATTTGTGACGTGGCAAATTAAATTATGAAATCTCCAAATGCAGCGCACAATTCTCTTCTTCTTTAATGGGATAATAATGAAGCTGCTTTGCTGGTGATAATGTCGGAGTTATTGCAAACGATATTTCAAAGGCTTTTTTTTTCTAGTGATATCAAGAATAATATTATTATGCTTTTTTTTTTTATTTGTGCAAGTTACCACAACACCATTATCCTGTAGTTTTTAAGATCAAAGATACAACTATGTTGGTGTCCCTTGTCAATTTTACATTGTATTTTTTAAAATGTAACTGCCTACTCCCAAACTGTCATTGGAAGTAAAACATATAGCCAAGTATTATTCTACACAATTTTTTTATTGTGCATTAAAAAAAAAAATAGACATACTATCTGCCAATAGAACTTAACCAAAAAGTGCATTCTATGCATCCAAAAATAGAGAAAATATAACAAATCAAATCATTATAATTCCGCAACATGTCTGGTTGACGAACGGCCGTTCAGAAACGAACTGAAAAGCACGAAATGAAAAACGAGAAAAGAAAAGCGCAAATTAACACTCACCAAACTTCTAAAAAATTGAGAACATGCTCTCGATCTTTTTCTGACTGGAATTCGGCCAGCAAAAGTCTGATGGAGGATACACACGGTCGCATTTTCCGACCAAAAGCTCTAATCGGTCTTTTGCTGGCCGAATTTCCGATCGTGTGTACGTGGCATAACACAAAATTAGCAGAAGGAGCCCAAAGTGTGGTGCTAAAGAGCTGAAAAACAACGTAGTACGTCCAGTATGTCACTACGTTCGTAATCGTTGAGCAACATTTGTGTGGCCGTGTGTATGCAAGACAAGTTGGAGCCAACACCCTTCGGACAAAATTCCACCTGTTTGGTGGCCAACAATCCGATCGTGTGTACGAGGCAGAAGGAGCTAGCTAAAGGTAATTAAACCCTTAAAAACAACTATTCTCCCCTTCCCCCTTTCTACCTTCCCAAATGACTTTAATTAATTTCTCCAATAGAGTGAAACTTCAACTAAATCTCCCAATTTTTGCTGAAATGTCTCCAGCATGAACTGCATATTTACTCATATATATTTATTACTAAATATGATGTATAAACAAAGAAAATATCTGGAACCACTTACATTTAGGATCAACACATTTCATCGTACATTTAACTTTGCGGCACTTCTGCCTGCCTGGACAGGATGCATCCCCTTCGCACTCTCTTTCTACTATTCTGCATGGTGCAAAGGTTTCATAATATTTAAATTTTCCTTCTTTATCTGCACACAAAGGAAATGTTTTGATGTTCAGCGCTTTTCTCCAATTATATAGGAATACATTGTGTATAACATTTATAACATTCAAGATTTGAGCACTTTATGCAATTGTATAGAAAATTTAATTATTCCCTTGAGACAGAACACAACCAAAAAATCACGTGAACATGATGTGCTAACATTCAAAAACATGCACTGTAAAAGCTCCTTCACAGTATACACTATATGTCCCAAAGCTTGGGGACACCTGACCATCATACCGATAGTATATTTGGTTTCACTCCCTTGTTATCTCTCACCTCAACTACTGAAACTCCAACCTCGATGACCTACTCTACCTCTACACAGGCTATTGCCCCTTCAGTCTATCATGAATGGTTCTACCAGACTCATTCACCTACTGTACTGGTTTTATATTTGGGCAGCTTCCAGGTTTATCTGTGAAGAAGACAGAGACGGGCAGTCAGTAACGTTCTCCAGCTGCACATGTTTCTATCCAAATGTGATAGTGGCTGTGTGATAATGGAAATATGACATCTGTAGTTGCAGAAAGGGGTGCCAATGCTGCCCTCCTCCTCAAACGTGTATCCTTTAAGTGTATATGTGGAAGTCCATGTACCATCTAAAAACAGGACAAGGTTGTAGGAAAATGGGTTTGGACACATTGAATTAAAGCATTTTGTAGAGCCAACCTTGCAGGACATACACGTGCCATCCATAACAAACACTAAGGGTCTGGGATGGAATTTTTTTTTCACACTGTGCCCACCTCTGAATGTATTGGGGGGTGAGTTACTGATTATTGGGATGCCAGCTAGTGCTGGCTCTCTGACAACCAGGAGCCCTGAGCAGGAAGCTTTCACACTTAGCAGTTGTAGTAAATTGCTGCTAAATATTTCATTTCCTATTGCAGCTGGAAATTGTGCTCGACTGAAAACCCATTTTGTTCGTCTATTCACAGAACCTTCCAAACAGTGGCTGAATCTGCAGCTCATACACAATGTATACAGTGAGGAGGTCTCCCTCATATTATTTTCCCTTCTAGTCAAAATTTCTAGGCCTATAGTGTTAGGCTATTTCCTCTTACATTTTTCTTACAGTTTCTCTTACTAAATGTTCTTGAGGCTTTTTACTCATAGGGTCGAATGTTAGGGAATGTTCCGGTTCCCTGAATCTTGTAGCCTTTTGCATCTCTATGTTAATCAGACAATTCCCAGGTTCTTTTCTCCCTTTATGTTCTCAAGCATTATTTTTAGTTTCAGTTATTTTAGTTTATTCTAAGTAATAAAACATCTCTTTGCCCATCCAGTTCTGAGATTTACACAGCTCTGCCACATAACACAGTCCTGCCTGGTAGGGTACAAGACCTAACCTGTGCCCAGACTATGGACATTAATGTATTTACATATTCTTAACAGTCATTAAAAGAGCTTTAAAACAAGCCATGACTGACCTCTGTAGCTACTTATACTATAAAGTCATTAATTCTCAAAAACCTTTGGAGATCACAGAACAGTCCCAATTTACACGGGCCTCTTGCATTTGTTTTATTTAAAAGCAGGAGAAATTGATCTTGGAAATGCAAACAAACTTTATACTTCCCAGTTTACTTTTTCTCCATTTAATCCCACCCAGCCCCAGTGTCCCTTTAACAGGGTCTTTATATCCTGGGAGCAGGAAGGACCAGCCGATCACATGACCATGTGATTGACTGTCACAGTGGTCACATAGCTTTGACAGCTTTGGCTGACATTTACAAAGGAAAATGTTTTTTAAGGTGGAACATGTAACATGTTCCCGCTCCTGCAGGGGCTCGGCAATCTGAGCCCTCTGTGTGACCATTACGTCCTCCAGGAAATCCATACCAAACTCTTGTGTACAGACTGAACCTTGAGCTCATCCCTAGTCACAATAATCAAATTGTTGGACATCTTCTTGGTATGTGGTTAGGAGCACTAGTATAACATCTTGCTTGAAATTAATTTAAAATCTTTATATGGAAAGAACATGTACATCACCAACTTGTTTGGGCTTGATCTAACCGACTGGTCATATTACCAATAGGACGAGCTAGCCAAAATTCATCCTCAATTTATTTAATCAAGATTGTATTATGAGTTCAAGCCCGGAGGAAGAGGAAGCACTTTGCCCCTGAAATGTGTTGGCTTTATCTGATGCTCTTAACAAATATACATTTTAAATACAATACAAATTTCAAGAAAGATGAAAGCCTGTACTAGATACTCCTAACCACACATCAAGAACTCAACAAATAAAGCTGACGAGTTGGCCATGGCTGGAAAGCTAGTTTCTAAAGAACAATGTGTCCAATCTCCTCTCCATCACTAACCCACTTACCGGCAAAAGCTGCTTGAAGCAGGATAATCCCCAAGAGGATGAAGAGGGCCCCAACAGTGAACGGTCTCATGGCTGCTTACCTGAGTGAATATCTGTGTCGTAGCTCCACCTCTGGTATTTATATCAGAAAGTCTAATGGGAGGAAAGAATCAGGACAGGAATGGAAACTGGGTTGCTTTCTTTAGTCTGCAATATTTTTTTAATATTTTGAGGCATAGAGCGTGCATATTTACATATTTATCATTTATTTTTCCCAGCAGCCATACCAGCTCTTTTATATTAGATTTTGCCCTTTTTATGGCTTTCCACTCCCATTCCCTAGGCCAAAAATAATTAAAGGATTGGTGCTGGTATATTTGGCAGAGATGTTATTATTGCCACATACATTTGTGGCATTCCTGGTTTCACCTATTATTAAATCCAATGATGACATCACTCTCCTGTAAAAGATTAACCAATGGTGGGGTATAAACTATTATGGAGTCCAGGTGTAAAGGAGGCATCCCTCAGAAGATGTTCTATAGGACAAAACACACGAGGCTGGAGCTACACTGTGACATCATCAAGCTGGCTTGGATGGCCAGGGGTTATTGGTTTTAATGCTTGATGTTAATCCTTCACTTGACGTGACTATTTTTTTTTTTTAATAAAACAATCTGAAAACTGCTATACTATGTGGATTCTTATTCTTTCTTCTCCTGCATATGAGATCTGCTTCTAGTGCATGTGGCCACTTAGGAGAAACACAAGGGAGAGAGCAATTCATCCCTCTTTGGGCAGCGTAAAGCCATATTAGACTTTGTATTGCTGGTTAATGTACTGGCAAGCTGATTGACGTAGTGGTGGCCAGGAGCACTGGAACTGATGAAAGCGGTGAAAGGAATAGAAATTTCAAAGTGGATTTTTGGAATGTTTATTTATTATGAACTTTTTCTATAATTCACAGGGGAATTGCTAAAATTATCTCTTCGATTTTTTTTTTATGGATTTTTAACGGTGCAACACATTGCTTGCTTATACTGAGGGTGGATCTTGGGGTATTCAGATATCAATGAGTACTGCTGTCATCACTATATGTTCACTATTTTTTTGTTTGATTATTATTGATTTGCGCTTAGCGCAGTTTATATTTGATGTTAGGAATAGTAACTGGTTTGGTTTGGTTTCTTAGTCTGCAATATTTTCAAGGGGTAGGGCGTCCATACTTACATATTTTTTCAAGAGCCAAATCAGCGCTTTCATATCACATATTAACCACTTCAGCAGTGCCGGGACAAGGTTATTTGGTGCCCAGGGCGAAGCTGGCAAACTGCGCCCCCCCCCCAGGTGTAAAGAAAGAGTCAGTGTCAGTGGATATCAGCTATGTTTCCTGTGTGAAAAAAGTGATCATTCCCTCTGTAAAGAGCCTTGTATTAATTATCAGCACAGGGCTCAGAGCAACATGTCACTTACCACCGTCACCTGCTGCCAGATGTCAGGGGTCATTTGCCACCGTCACCTGCTGCCAGATGCCAGGGGTCATTTGCCACCGTCACCTGCTGCCAGATGCCAGGGGTCATTTGCCACCATCACCTGCTTCCAGATCCATATGCAACGTGTCACTTATCGCTGTCCCCTGCTGCCAGATGTCACGTGTCATTCACCGCTGTCACCTGCTGCCAGATCCGGATGCAACGTGTCACTTATCGCTGTCACCAGCTGCCAGATGCCACGTGTTATTTGCCACCGTCACCTGCTGCCAGATGCCCCCTGTCATTTACCACCATCACCTGATGCCAGATTCAGTGACCAGGTGCAGTACATTAACCCCCCCCCATGCTGCATATTACAGAAATTAAAAATAGCAATGGTAATTAACCTCCCCCCAGCCTCCTCGCCTCCCCCAATCGGATCCAGACAGTTTGTTTATGAACCTGCTGCAGATTAATAAATGAACTGTCTGGATCCGAATGGGGGGGGGCTGGGGGGACGTTAATTACCATCGGTAATATGCAGCATGGGGGGGTTAATGTACTGCACCTGGTCAGCCACGAATGCATCAGTGACCAGTGGCAGTACATTAACCCCCCCATGCTGCATATTACCGAAATTAAAAATAGGTAGCATTGGTAATTATCCCCTCTCAGCCTCCTCGCCTCATCTGATCCAGACAGTTCATTTATTCATCTGCAGATGGCATTTGGCAATCATTCTGTTTAGTGCTTAATTTGGTGCAATCATATACACACTTTGTCATAGGTGTGCGCAGCCTATTGCATTAGGGTGTGCACCCCAAAGCTCATATGCATGTGTGTGCATGTGTATATACTGACAGTGTCAGTAGAGCAATGGACAGTGTCAGTAGAGAAGTGGACGGTGTCATAAGGGCAGAGATTGGTGTTAGTAGGGCAGTTACAATATTATTTTAATTTTTTTTTTTAGGAGAAATAAGAAAAAAGGAGATTTTTTTTTTTTAATTTGGTGAAATATCATTGGTCTAAACATTGTAAATATGCACCACACAGGGTCATTAGGGTGTGCCCAGGCACACCTGGCACATCCTTTGCGCACGCCTATGCACTTTGCTGACCTGGTTCCTCCTCGGCGGCTCCTCCACCTCCTAGTTGCAGCTTCAGCAGCAGCTCTTTATGCTCCTCCCATGCCGCCTCCGGCTGTGAGTGACATCACGCCGCCAGGACGGGACTACAAAGGGTCTTCATAGGGGAGTGAAGTGCTGACGGGGTAGGGCTAGTGCGGTCTGTCTCTGTCTAGACTTGTGTTGGGTGCAGGAGTGTACTTGGCACATTGTTACAGGGACAGGTACAGAGGACTGCAGTCCAGGCACAGCTATTAGCGGCACCGGCTAGTGCTTACTGTGAAACACACTGCCAACACTTCACCTGTGCCCCTCCCTCCTGCAAATTGTACCGCCCCTTCTGCCCCTGCCTTGTACCGGCTCTGCACTTCAGCCCAGAGGAATTGGCTGCTCAATGACCAGAGCACTTTTTACAATTTGGCACTGCGCTGCTTTAACTGGTAATTGTGCGGTCATGCAATGTTGTACCCATACGAAATTTGCGTCCTTTTTTTCCCACAAATAGAGCTTTTTTTGATGGTATTTGATTGCCTCTGCAATTTTTATGTTTTGCGATATAAATGGAAAAAGACCGAAAAATTTGAAAAAAATGATATTTCCTACTTTTTGTTATAAAAAAAAATTAATAATTTTTTTAATTAATAAATTATTAAATATTAATTAATAAACTCAATTTTAGTCATACATTTAGGCCAAGATGTATTCAGCCACATGTCTTTGGTAAAAAAAAGTCAATAAGCATATATCTATTGGTTTGCGCAAAAGTTATAGCGTCTACAAACTAGAGTATATTTTATGGAATTTACGCAGATTTTAGTTTATGACTGCCTATCTCATTTTTGGAGGTGCTAAAATGCAGGGCAGTACAACCCCCCCCAAATGACCCCATTTTGGAATGTAGACACCCCAAGAAATGAGAGGCATGTTGAGCCCATTGAATATTTTTTTTTTTGTCACAAGTGATTGAAAAAATGACAAAAAAAAAATACACAAAGTTGTCACTAAATGATATATTGCTCACACATGCAATGGTTATATGTGGAATTACACTCCAAAATACATTCTGCTGATTCTCCTGAGTATGGGGATACCTCATGTGTGAGACTTTTTGGGAGCCTAGCAGCGCACGGGAAACGAAATCCAATCACCGCCTTCAGGATTTCTAAGGGCGTAAATTTTTTATTTCACTTCTCACTACATATTACAGTTTTGAAGGCCATAAAATGCCCAGATGGCACAACCCCCCCCCCCAAATGAACCCATTTTGGAAAGTAGACACCCCAAGCTATTTGCTGATAGGCATGTTGAGTCCATGGAATATTTTATATTTTGCCACAAGTTGCGGGAAAATTACAATTTTTTTTCACAAAGTTGTCACTAAATGATCTATTGCTCAAACATTTCATGGGCATATGTGAAATTACACCCCAAAATACATTATGCTGCTTCTCCTGAGTACGGGGATATCACATGTGTGAGACCTTTTGGGAGCCTAGTCATGTACAGGACATCGAAAACCAATCACCGCCCTCAGGATTTCTAAGGGCGTAAAATGGTGACTTCACTATCTCACTGCCTATCACTGTTTCAGAGGCGATGAAATGCCCACATAGCAAACCCCCCAAATGACCCCATTTTGGAAAGTAGACACCCCAAGCTATCTGCTGAGAGGCATGTTGAGTATTTTGCAGATCTCGCTTTTTGTCACAAAGTTTTGAAAATTGAAAAAAGAAAAAAAAAATACACTTTTCTTTTCTTTCTTCATTTTCAAAAATAAATGAGATCTGCAAAATACTCACCATGCCTCCTAGAAAATACCTTGGGGTGTCTACTTTCCAAAATGGGGTCATTTGGGGGGGGGGGGGTTTGTGCTATAATTTCAGGGCCTTCGTAACTGTGATAGGTAGTGAGGAGTAAAATCACAATTTTATGCCTTTAGAAAGCATGAAGGCGGTGCTTGGTTTTTGGGGTCCTGTACGCGGCTAGGCTCCAAAAAAGTCTCACACATGTGGTATCCACATATACAGGAGAAGCAGCAGAATGTATTGGGGTGTAATTCCACATATAACCATGCCATGTTTGAACAATATATCATTTAGTGACAACTTTGTGTAAAATAAAAAACGGAAGTTCAATACCCAGTGTGCCACCCTTTGGGCTCCTTCTGCTAATCTTGTGTTTATCTCGTGTTAGTAGAAGTTTGGTGAGAGATGAATCGCGCTTTTCAGACTCGTGCTTTTCAGATCGTTTTAACTGCTGTTCAATTTGTGATAATTTTTCAATAATCCAAATAAAAGGAGATCTTAATGAAATAAAACAAATAAAAAAAAGATGACTATAAAACATAATTCTAAACATTATTTTGGAGATCTGGCTATTAAAAAATACAAGATTATTCAGGAGATCACGAGAAATAATAAAGAAATACGTTTGTGAGAAGTCTGTGTGAATATCAGCAGCAAAGCAACTTCATTATTCTAGCATTATAAAGAACAAAAGAATGCGCTGCATTAAAACATCACAGAATTTGCAGCGTGAGGAATGTGGTATCTCCATTATGAACGCTAGTTTTACCAGACAGAGCGCTTCCATCTCGCACATGCTTCAGAGCATGCGTCATTTTCCTTGTCAAAAGAAGTTTATTGAGTATACAATATTATAAAGATACATAAAGTAAGTTTACAAGGATCTATAAAGTAAGCTCATTGTTTTACAGTAGGGTTTATATAGGTAAATATCATGAAATTTCAAATATTAAACATTGGGTTTACGTAAACCTAAATTAAAGATATAGATCATTTCCTTAGTTACTTTTGTAGGTATTTAAATGATTTATACCTACTATACATATTGTTTACAGGTAGAGTGTATATAGGTCAAATAAATTCTGATAATGAGCTTTAATCGTAAGGTGGAGAAAAGGAAAGAGAAAGAAGAAAAAGGGTAGAAAAGCAGAGGTATGGTCCACAAGGTTGTCCCGCTCGTCAGTTTATTATTCTTTTTAGTTCTCTTTGAAGCCTTAGAATGGGTGTCTCTGTAAGTCATTTAATCTGTTACCATGGCAACAGGACAGAGTCATTGAAATTTGACAGGAACTGTTGTTTTATCCAAGGATGCCAAAGTTTTTCAAATTTTGGAATTTGATTTTGATCGATGGCTACCATCTTAGCATGGGACATTGTATTATTCATTCTGTGAATTGTTTCTGCTAGTACCAATGTAGGAGATTTCCATGCCTTGGCCACTGTTTGTTTTGCAACCGTTATTAGTTGGATCATAAGTTTGAATTGAGAGAGTGTTAACCATTCCGGTTTTAGATTAAGTAAAGTTATATATGGATCTGGTTGTATTATTTTTTTAAATATTTTAGATGCAATCACGAAGACTTCCTTCCAGAAGGTTTGGATTACTGGGCACGTCCACCATATGTGTAAATGTGTGCCTATTTCTGGGCATCCTTGAAAACAAAGAGCTGAGGTATTAGGTGAATATTTTGCCACTCTAGCGGGTACAAGGTACCAGCGAGTTAGGACTTTAAAATTTATCTCCAGTGCTAAGATGTTCGGTGAAGATGACTTAGATGTGAGCCATATGTTAGACCAGTCCGTGTCTTCTAAAGTTCGTCCCAGGTCCTCTTCCCACCTCTGAACGTAAGAGGGTCTATTAAGATTTACTACTCCATATAATTGATTATAAAGTGATGAAATTGTACCTTTAGCAAAAGGATCTTTTGTACAGATTGATTCAAAAATGGATAATTGGGATAATGGTGTATCCCCTTTAGGAATGGTGTATAGAAATTTTTGATTTGGAGATATCTAAATATCTTAGAGTTTGGTAGATCATATTTTTCTCTAAGCGATGGGAATGAAAGGAATGATTTAGATGCTATGAAGTCATTTAGTGTCTGAATGCCTGATGTTGTCCAAGCTTTAAAAGAATTTGGTTAGATCCATGCCGGATAAAAGGCCGGATTTCTGATAAAAGAAAGGAGAGGATTGTGTGGAGATTGTAACTGATATTTGGTTTTTAGTTTATCCCAGAGATATAAGAAGTGTTTAGTTATGGGATTATGAATTTTAAAGCGGTCTTTAGGATCAAGCCATAACAAGTTTGATATTAATAGAGGGTCATTTTCTGAAGCCTCTATAAATACCCATAATGGGATTTCCTGTTTTGCATGGTATTTGGACAGACTGGCCAAATGTGCTGCTCTGTAGTAGTTAGTAAAATTAGGGTATCCCAGGCCTCCTTTATTTTTGGGAAGATGTAGTGTGTGTATAGGTATACGTGGTTTAGAAGAGCCCCATATAAACAAAGTTGCTCTTTTTTGTACTATTCTCAAAAAATAGGAAGGAATTGGAATAGGGAGGACTCCGAATAGATAAAGCAATTTGGGTAGAATAGTCATTTTGATTGCATTAATCTTCCCTATCCAGGATAAAGGAAGTTGCGACCATTGTTTTATTAGATTTGTGATCTGTCTTAATACAGGAGGATAATTGGTTGAGAATAAGTCAGAATGAGATGCTGTTAAATGAATTCCAAGATATGGGATTGATTTTTCTGCCCATGTGAATGGGAGTGCAGCCCTAGCCGGGATCAATTCCATGTTTGTGAGCGAAATATTAAGCACTAGGCATTTCTTAGGATTAATCATAAGGCCGGATAGGGCTGCAAATCCATCAAGAGCTGGTATTAAGTTAGGACCAGAGACCTGTGGTGATGATAGAAAAAGTAATATATCGTCTGCAAATATACATAATTTGTGTGTAATACCTCCTACTTCAATGCCAGTTATAGTTTGGTTTGTTCTGATGTATTGGGCCATGGGTTCGAGTATAAGGGCAAATAATAAGGGAGATAATGGGCAACCCTGTCGGGTACCTCTTTCGATATTAAAGGCATCAGATTTGTATCCAGCATATTTTATATAGGCTTTGGGTTTATTATATAATGCTTTGATCCATGTTAAAAAGTGGGGTCCAAAACCCCATTTTTGTAATGAATATTGAATATATTGCCAGGATACTGTGTCAAATGCCCTCTTAATATCGAGAGATAGAAAACATAAAGGGATTTTCTGTTTTTTAGCAATATGTGCTAATAACACTGCCCTGCGTATATTATCGCCTGCCTGTCTATTTGGCATGAAGCCTACTTGATCTCTATGTATTAATTTTCCTATAATGCTATTGAGGCGTTTTTTGCTAATAATTTAATATCAAGGTTTAACAGAGAGATAGGCCGATAATTCACACAGGAAGTATCATCAGAAAGGGGTTTTGGGATCATACAAACAATTGCCATTAGTGTTTCTTGCTGAAAAGAATGTCCTTCTAGAAGTTTGTTAAAAGTTTCAGTGAGAATGGGAGAGAGTATTTCTGAGAATGTTTTATAGTATAAAGCCGAGTAGCCGTCTGGGCCTGGTCTTTTGTTAAGTTTTAGGTCTTTTATGGCGTTAGCAACTTCATCTATAGTTATAGGCTCATCCAAACTGCTTTTTTGATTCTGAGATAACTCAGGTAAGGTTATTTTTGAGAAGAAGGATTCAGCCTCTGTAGGATTAAATTCATTGTTTGTCTTGTATAAAGTTGTGAGATGTGAGTGAAATTTATGGACTATTTTAACTGGATTACAAGTATAAACATTTTTTGATAATTTCAAACGTATTGGTTTGAAAGATTTGTTAGTTGAATTTAATGCCCGAGCCAAATATGTACCTGGTTTGTTTGTATTCATGTAGAAATTGTGTTTGGAGCGTTTGAGGGATTTATCAACTGACTCAGTGAGAAATAGATCGTATTCCAATCTAGATTCTTCCAGATGAGATTTTGTACTCTGAGATGGATTATCTTGGAATGATATGTAGGCTGCATTAAAATTGAGTTCTAGTTTTTTTGCTAGATTTTTGCGTTCCCGTTTAAATAGTGCCATTTGTCTTTGTATTGTACCACGCAAGACAGGCTTATGAGCTTCCCACAGTGTTATTGGGGAAATGTCTGTTGTATTATTAATTGATATGTATTCCTTTAAAGCTTGTTCAATGGCCATCTGATGTAGTGGGTGTTTGAGCATTATGTCCGGTAAGTACCACGTTGGGTCATGCGCTTTTGGTATGGCTGAGGCTATAGTAGTGTATACTGCATTATGGTCAGACCACGGAATCGGAATTATATCTGATGCAATAATTTCTGGTATCATTCCTATTGTTAGAAAAATATGATCTATTCTGGTGAAGGTTTGATGAGGGTGCGAGAAATAAGTGAATTTCTTTTTCATTGGGTTACTTTCTCTCCACGAATCTACCAGATTGTATTTGGAAAGAAGTTGAGAAAAAGGTAATCTAGAGGTTATTTTGGATGGTGTAAAAGGTGATTTATCTAGAAATGGGAGGAGGACCTGGTTCGAATCCCCACACATTATCACTGTTCCTATTTTGTGTGTATTAATCACTTGTAATATATGTGAGAGGAATGGTGTAGGTTGTTTGTTAGGAGCATAGTAGGAAATCACCGTGATTGCTGTATCCATTATATAACCCATGAGTATCAGGTATCTACCTTCTGGGTCTTTAATTTCTGATGATAAGGTGAATGGTGTGGATCGGTGAAATGCAATTAGAGTTCCCCTCTGTTTGGTACAGGCAGAAGCCGTGTAAATTTGTTGATAAAAAGGAGAAATATATTTTGGAGTAGAATCTTTGGTGAAGTGTGTTTCTTGGAGGCATACTATGTGAGCCTTCTTGTTATGGAAAGTACGGAAGGCTTTGGTCCTTTTTTGAGGGACATTTATTCCCTGAACATTCAGGGAAAGTATATTCAGTGGTGCCATGGCAACAGATCAAATAGTTTTGACTTACTTTTTGTTATGCAGAGCTGACTGTGCAGATCAACCTGTGTGGACTGAAGAGATGAAAAGATAGAAAAGAAACCAGTGAATTCTGGAGTAAAGAGTAAACAAAAAACATATGAGATTAGATGATACATTGTATAAATTATTTTTTGCAAGTAATCACAATTTACCCGTGAAAGAGAATAAATATCTCTCTCAGGAGAGTAAGTGCCTTCGTCACACTCCCACATAATATGGTTGGGAGAATGAGGAGGGCTAATGGGGGTACACGGATCTTCCGCTTACAGGAGAGAAATGCTATGTCAAAAGACATCAAAATGATGATTCATTAATTGGAGTGCAGAATATAGTTTTTGTTGAAATTATTTATTCCAGGGTGGTTGTATATGGTTAGTCTTGCCCTAGGCTAAATAATTCAGTTAGAAAAGTACTGTTAATAACTTTGGTATTGATGAAGATAGTTTGAATTATTTTGGGATTTTAACCCTTTTAGAGTAAACAATTACATATTTTATTCATATGTAACTGTTTAGATATGTTAACTCATAAAATTGAGGTTGTATTGCTTCAGATTAGAATAAACAAAAACATAGTTCTAGGAACTAGTTAGGTAATAATATATTTGTTTTAAGAAAAGAAAGAAAAAGCTTCCATTACTTCTGGATTATTGAACATATTTGTCCTAAAAAATAATAAATCTATTGTTATTACCTGAAAATATATAACTGAACAAGAATTTCCTTATTTCACTTATATATTCTAAGGCTATATGAATCAGAAGTAATAAGAAATATAACTGGAATGTAACATGATCCCACACAGTGTGTGACTATCAGAATGCAGTCACATTCAGTTATAAATACAGGTTTTTTATAGAGAATCATCTCTTAATATAATAAATGAAGAGATATCAGGAATTAGGATGTCAGTCCATTGAATCTTCTTGGTCCATGGATGATGTGGCATAACGGCCTCTTTTGTGAGAATGATGATTCCCATTTTGTTCTGAAATTTCCTGGGTGCTGCCTGAAGGTGAATATGATGCCATTCTTCTGCGTGTGGGAGAGTGGCTGCTTGTGGGTTCTGTCAGATTTAATTTTAAAAGGGTTTGTTGTAGTTCATCTGCTGATCTGCTTCTGTAAATTGTACCTTGGTAGTTAAATCTGACTGAAAAGGGGAAGCCCCATTGATACATAATGTTGTGGCGTTGCAGTTCCATTAGTTGGGGTTTCATGGATCGTCTTTTAGTAATAGTAAGTTGGGATAGATCAGCAAAAATTTGATAATTGTGTCCTTGAAAATGAAGTTCCTTTTTTTCTCTTGCAGCAATTAGTATTTGTTCTTTCGTTCTGTAAATTTTGTGATTATATCACGTGGGGGTCCATCTTTCTTTTTGGCTGTGAGGGCTCTGTGTACTCTGTCCAGTTCTAAACGTTCAATAGGGATATCTGGCTTTAGTTCTTGTAATAGAGCAGTAATAGTAGATTGCAGGTCTGTCACAGTTTCAGGTATTCCCCTTATGCGCAAGTTTGAACGTCTGGCTCTATTTTCGTAATCTTCGAGCTTAGTTTGAAGTATTAAATTCTCTTCTTTAAATTTTTCCAATTCTGTTATATTTTCCTTGGTTGTAATTTCAATTTCATCCATTTTTATTTCTAAGGCTGCGGTGCGGTTTCCCAGCTCTCTTATTTCTTTGGTTAGGCTTTTTGTTATTTGGTCTGAGGTTTGTTTTAAAGCCTTATGAAGCATCTTTTCAAATTGTAATAATATTACTGGGGATGCTGAGGAGGCTTGTGGAGAAGTTTGTGAAAGGATTTGTTCTGTATCTGACTCAAATGGAGAGTCTTGCTGTGACATTTTCTGTCTGTGAGAGCGCCCTGATGCTGTATATTGTGAGGTGACTGGAGCTGCTTTAGTTGCAGTGAGTGCCTGTGAGCTCTTTGTGAGGTGATTTTTATTTCTGCCACGGCTTCCTCCCAGTACCATATTTCCTGCCCAAACTTTCACAGTTTGTTCCCAGGGGCAAAAAGGTTCAAATGGATACCTTTTGAGCCTGCAGGCTCCTCTTTGTCCTTCTCTTCTCTCCTTAGCGGTGCGGAGCTCTAACAATGCATGTCTGCTCCGCTAGACTCCGCCCATCTCCCCCTCATGTTTTTATTTTTTAATAAAAGACTTGTCCCAAAGTATCTCCTGTCTTTTTACTATTTTTGACACTTTGTTATTTGAAATGGTATGGGTACAATGTACCCGTTAGCAATTCACATAGGGGGAGGCCCTTATTTAAGGGGGCTTCCCAGATAACAATAAGCCCCCCACCCGCAGACCCCCACAACCACCGGACAAGGGTTGTGGGGAATGAGACCCTTGTCCCCATTAACGTGGGGACAAGATGCTTTGGGGATACTCCAAAGGACCCTCCCCATGTTGAGGGCATATGGCCTGGTACGGTTCAGGAGGGGTGCTCTCTCATTCCCCCCCTCTTTTCCTGCAGCTTGTCAGGTTGCGTGCTCAGATAAGGGTCTGGTATGGATTTTTGGGGGATCCGTACGCCATTTTTTTATTTTGGCACAGGGTTCCCCTTAAAACCCATACCAGACAGGTCTGGTATGGATTTTTTGGGGGACCCCACACAATTAAAAAAAAAATTGGTTCGGGGTTCCCCTTAAAATTCACACCAGACCCAAAGGGCCTGGTAAAGAACTGTGGGGGGGGGCAAACCCATGCCATTATTTTCAATCAGTTTTATCTATATTGCCGAGACCCGACAATTTATTACAGCCACAATCAGTTTTAAATTACTTTTTTTCCTTTAGAAATGTCATTTTGCTGTGGTATTGTTCTAAACACGGGAAAACTGCACCACTTTACAGGCATACAGACACCCCCCAGTCTTTTTTATTCTTTCACTTTAAGCATTATTAAAATCACTGCTTCTGAAAAAACTGCAGTTTTTAAAACTTTTCTTTTGCTTTGATACATGTCCCCTGGGGCAGGACCCAGGAACCCAAACACTTTTTATGACACTTTTTATGACAATAACTTGCATATAAGCCTTTAAAATGAGCACTTTTGATTTTTCATTTTTGTGTCCCATAGACTTTAACGGTGTTCGCAGTTTGAATTTTTTGCCTGTTCGCAAATTCTGGTGCGAACCAAACCGGGGAGAGGTGTTCGGCTCATCCTTACTGGTAACTCCACAATAGGGATAAAACTTTTTTGCGGAAGGGAGTTTAACAACACATGGCCAATCATTAAAGTTAGAAGAAAAGAGTTTAACCATAACCTACGTAGATCGTTCTTTACTGTAAGAGTGGCAAGGATGTGTAATTCCCTTCCACAGGCGGTGATCTCAGTGGGGGACATCGATAGTTTCAAAAACCTAGATTAAACTTAGATAAGCACCTGAATGACCAAAACATACAGGGATATACAATGTAATACTGACTGACTTATAATCACACACATAGTTTGGACTTGATAGACTTGTGTCTTTTCTCAGTTTCACCTACTATGTAACTATGACTGAGTAATCCGAATCTGTTTGGCGAATCAAAAGGGGACTGTAAGCCTCAACATAGCTTTTTACTTTATGCCTCACCATTCTGCTTTTGTGCCCATATATATGCTGGATGGTATATTGTTGAGCTGGTGCCTTAAAGAGCGATGAGCTTCCAGGTTCAGAACATTTAATGTATCTTGGTGCTGCATGGTGAAGAGCATCCTCAATAGTTCCTGCTCATACGCTCTCTGCTCTATGTGAGGTATCACCATGAATGTCAGATTGATAGCAATAATTCTAGTGCCTTAGGTCACAGTAAACATTAACCTTATGAGTAATAAGGGCTATTAAAGAGAAGATTTTTGGGAACCATAGTTTTTCATATCTATTTATTTGACGCAACCTTGGGTATTATATGGTGTTTATGTGCAAGGAAATTCATTTTATTATATTTTTTTTCCTGAAAATATGCCTATGATAAACAGTTGTGCAAATATTTTGCAGCATAAAACAAATGTGAATACTATATTTTTATCCTACAGTGTCTCCGCTTTCAGAAAACTCATAATGTTCTTTGGTTTTTAAATCATTTTATGGCAAAAATGCTGATGTGTGCAAAAAATGAAAAAATTACTTAGAATCAGAAGTAGTTAAATGCAAATCTGAAGGACCACCACCTTCTACTATCTCCCAATTTATGTCTCTCTTGAAGGACCTCCACCTTTTACTACCTCTGTATCTATGGCAATCTTATCTGGACCTCCACCTTATGCTATTTCTGTATCTATGGCATCCTTGAAGGGCCCCAACCTTCAGCTATCGCTGTATCTATGGCATTCTTGAAGGATCTCTACCTTCTGCTATCTCTGTATCTATTGCATTCTTGATGGACCCCTGCCTTCTACATTCTCTGAATGTATGGCTTCTGTTATGGCAATGTTTATCTACCTCACTTATACGCTTAACGATACCAATGCAGTTGTAGCTATTACTGATAGAATTATAACGAATGATAACTGTGCAAAAAGAATAACAATCACATTTATTTAAACTGAAAAGAAACCTTAGTAGGATCTGATTTCATCAAATAATGTACATTATACAACATTGAAAGCAGTGATGTTACAAATACAGTGGACAAAGACAATTACAGAAAGAAGAAGTTACACACAAAGAAAGTAGAGGAGGTGCATTACTGAGAGAAATCTTACGTCGCCATGCTTCTTGGACCACAAACCAAATAGACTGAGCCAGGGATGTGTATTCTGATATATACACACTTGTAAAAACCCACCCCTCCTCACCTCCCTTCCATATGCTAAGACTGTTACTGTCAGACATCATGAATCAGACTGAGACAGAAGTACAGTTAAATCTCACTTGTTTAATAATAAAAAAAAAAGGTAAACATAGTCAAAACATAGAGTTCAGGAACCGGAACGGATAGTCAGACAAGCCAAAATGTCAGGGAGCCAGAGATGAGCATAGTAGAACAGCAAGCACGATCTGGAGCCAGAAGGAATATCAGCCAAGCAAGTCTGTAACAGGAACACAGGAGAGCGTCTCTAGAGATGTGACCAAGGCGTAGGCAGAGATCATCTGGGCTGGACGGCTTAAGCAGGCAGGACTAATGAGCAGGATATCATCAACAGGTGAGTCACTGTGGAGATATAGGAGCTGGCAATTAGCCAACAGCTGAGCGGCCAGCTCAGAGAAGGAAGGGCTGAGCCCAGCCCTGACAGTTACATTGAGCCAATGGGGGGTGGGGGGCTTTCTTAAGCTAGGACAGAATCTTAATAAAGCTAATTTTTAACACACCAGCTGCCATTTAGAATCAAGTAATTCCTGTCCCCTTCCCACCTCCCACCTCCTTTGAAGTGACATTCCAACTAGTCCATAGATTATGCTACAAAATGGCCAGGGAAGAGGCTTTTGTCAGATAGCTACTCCAGATAAAATTCCACAGCTGGGTATGGTGTCTCTGTTGCTTCTAAGCATGTCCAAGGAGTATTTTGAAACTCTAGAGTCATCGAAAGTTCACTGTAAGTCACATTAATAATAAAGTTATTATTTTCAGGGCTCAAATTAACACATCACTTTCTTGAAGGACTGACACCTTTTACTACTTCTATATCTATGGCATTCTTGAAGGATCTCCACCTTCTGCTATCTCTGAATGTATGACTTTCTTAACCACTTGACGTCCGCGCTATAGCTGAATGACGGCCACAGCGCGGACCTGAATTTCCGGGAGGCCATCATGTCACTGAGACTTGGGTGATCACCGATCCGAGTAAGGGGCCGGTCCCGGCGCCTTACCATGTGGTCAGCTGTCAGCCAATGACAGCTGATCACATGATGTAAACAAAAGCTCAGTAATCTTTTTTTTTCCTCCTCACACTGATAGTGCGGGGAGAAAAAAAAAGCCGATCACTGGCTCATCTGCAAGGGACATCAGTCCTGATAAGGTCAGGGATTTAATTTAGAGTTCTCACTTAATATGATGCCTACATGTAAATCTGTTTTGAATGTAACTTTTTGGCTGTTGAACTCAATTGAAGCTGCTTTTGTTTTCTTGTAACTGTATTGCCATGGTGTTGAAGCTTGTGTTCGTAGCCCAGGTGACTCCTGTTGTTGTTTACCCTTGCCCTTTGTGGGGGGGCTGTGCTGATGCTATTGTTTGTATAATTGCCTATAAAAGGCCTTTGAAAGAAGTAAAGAGCGGCAGTCCATTATGCTCAGAACTTTGATACAGACATACCTGACTCTGTGTCTTAATTCCTATATGAAGCAATAATTAGACAAAGCAATATAAACTATAAGCAACTTATTTAAAAGTTGAACCTAACATTTTGGCGCCTGAACAGGGACTCACCGATGATACTACAAGAGGTGGCTGAGCTACGCTGACGGAACGAAAGGACAGGCATTCCGGGAACCACAGATCAAAAAACCTGCGCAGGTAAGAAAAAGCTTTATTTTTCTTATATTCTGTGCTCCCCTGATTTGTGCCTATCCGTTCTGTCAGTTACGGTTCTCCTGGTTTTAAAACACCAGCCTCTGTAGTGGTGAGTCTAGAATTACTGCATATTTTAGTTTATATTGCTGGAATTATTCGTTTGTTTGTTATCTGTGTTTGTCTTGTCTGTCTTGTTGAGAAAGTGAATGAGCCTTGTCAAGGATGGTATGAGTTAGAAGGGGATTGCTGAACTAAGCAACGGAATGCGCCTTACCTCACATGATTGGGAACCTGAGGGCTTGTGAGCTTGGGGGTCTGACGCTTATGCTTAACCTCACATCTAACTCATAAACCATAGACGGGTTGAGAGTATAAGCCCTGTCTGCTCCATAAAGCAGGGATAAGAGTGTATGAGAGGGATTCCCAGATACGGGGAGGGAATAAGGTCTCGACAAAAGTCCGGAGATCTAGTCGGATACCTGGCCACTTAAAGGAATGCTTGTATATGTTGTAGCCGCTTTTTTTTGTATATGTTGTAGCCGCATTCTGGTTTGTTATTGGGCTAGCATATAAAGTAATTATTTGTTATTGGGCTAGCATATAAGGTAATTCGGTTTCAGAAATCTCATTCCGGAGAGGTTTTTAGAATTCTAGCACCCTAGGAGGAAGGCAACGAGGAACTAGTGTAACTTAGCTGGTTTGTTATTGGGCTAGCATATAAAGTAATTATTCATTCTTGTATATGTTGTAGCCGCATTATATTGTACACTAAGTGTCCCACACGCTACCTAGGCAGGACTGTTAGAATGGGCCAGAGGAACACAAAACCCCGTCAGGGAATTGTGGCGCACTATACGGTGCCACAGATAATTAAGAACATTTATGGGAAAACCGAAGCACAGGACTTAAAGGATGTCCTTCGTAAATTTAAGGTGAAAGGAGCAGCGGGCTTAGACCCGGATGTATGGAGTGAAATAAAAAGGGACAGACAAGGAGAGGTGTTAGAGAAGCAATGGATGCGTCAGGTTCAATGCTTAATTAAGGTCTCAAATAGAGCGAAAGAAGAGGGGTGGAAATATAATCCAGACTGTGATGGTTGGGATATGAAAGACAGAAGAACAAAAAAATGTTGAAATTTTAAATAATCTTAGTTCAACCATCCCACCCCCATATACTGACATAGAACGTAAACCACACAAGATATATCCTGTACTTAAGGGTAGAGAATGTTTTTTTTTTTTGTTTTTTTTCAGGTTTGTGGAGTATAAGAATTTCATTCAGAAACTGTAGCTCCCGTACGCACTGATACATGCATTATAGTAAAGCCAGCTGTTTTCTGTAGATTTGTGACACAGTTAATGAATACACATGAAGCAACCTGGCAGGATGGGGAGGATTTATGCAGACATAAAATGACTCTGACCCTGTTTAACCAGTTTATGACTGACCTGCAGACCGAGCTGAGGGGGATGGCAATACTGGAGACAGGACATGTCAGACATATAGACTCAAGGGCTCCTTTTATTGTTAGATTAGAAGCTTTCTGTCAGGCAAAACAACAAGAGAGGGGGTCAATATCACCCATGAAACAAATGCCAGGACAGACTGTATCAGAATTTTACTTGTCTATGGAAAGTATGATGGCAGATGAGAGAATGGATTTAGAGCTGCCAGTCACGATCCAAGCTTTCAATAGACAGTTTATGGAAGGATTAATTCCACAGATAAGTGAAAGACTGAAAGCTTGCACACCACCCTTAATTTGTTGCGATTTTTGGCAGAAAAAGGTTGCAAGGTTAATAAGAAAAAGTTGCAAGTGTGTCAGGAAAATTATCTTTTTGGGACATTGTATATCACAAGGTACAAGACATCCCACTGAGGAGAGGGTTCAAGTGATAAAGGGAATGTTACCCCCACGGAATTTCAAACAATTGCGTATGTTTTTAGGTATTGTGTCATATTGTAGACAATGGATACTACATGCTAGCGCTTTGATGCAGCCATTATACGATTGTTTGAAAATTGTACCGTTAATGCTTGCAGAAGTAGCTTATGAGTCGTTTATCACTTTAGATTATACTAAGACATTTAATCTATACGTTGCTGAGATCACTGGACACGCCACAGGTGTTCTGACACAGGCACATGTGAAACAAAGACCAATCGCTTACTTTTCAGCAGCATTAGATCCAGTATCTAGAGGTTCACCGTCTTGTGTACGGGCGGTAGCTGCAGTGTCAATTATCATAGATAAGTCATCAGAGATTGTTCTAGACAATCCAGTTGTGGTGCATACCACACATGACATACATGCAATCTTGTCTCAGGTACAGCCTAAACACATTTCCATGGCTAGGCAATTAAGGTTACAGTGTACTTTACTTTTACCTCCAAATGTCACTTTTCAACGCTGTACAACCTTAAATTTGGCTACCTTTTTGCCTCTTCAGTCACCAGATTTGGCAAGGGGGAATGATAATGATAGTGCTAATAGTACTAGTGAGAAAGGAAATTAGGTACCTGACACTCTTTTGTTTAAAGAAGTAAATGAACATGATTGTTTTCAGCTCATGGAACAGGAGACAATGGGATTCCCACATGTTACAGATACACCGATTTTAAATGCTGAGCACACTTTGTACATAGATGGCAGTAGGTTTGCTGATGACAAGGGTAAATATCACACAGGGTATGCCGTAGTGACTGATACACAGGTGATTTAAGCATAGCCCTTACCAGCCCACATGTCAGCACAAGAAGCAGAATTAAAAGCTTTAGAACAAGCCCTAGAATACTTAAAAGGACGAGAAGGGAATATTTACACTGACTCCGCTTACGCTTATGGCGTAGCGCATGATTATGGCCATATATGGAAGGCTAGAGGTTATCTGACAGCAGCAGGTACACCTGTAAAACATGGAGAAGGGATTAAGAGAGTCCTGAACAATCTTCAAAAGGTTAAACGAGTGGCCATCATGAAGATAGCGGCACACACGAGTGCAAAAACAATTGAGGCAAAAGGAAATGCATTTGCAGATTTGACTGCAAAACAGGCAGCTCTAGGGGAAGGAAGCCCTGAGACCTTAGCAGCGGTAGAGGTGAGTATCCCAGAACCAACATGGCAGCAGCTGAGTAAATTACAGGAGCAAGCAGGGGAGAGCGAGAAAGATAAGTGGGTCAGAATGGGAGCAGCACCAGACCTTGACAATGTATGGAGGGAAGGGGGCAAAATATGCCTGCCTGCCTCTCTGTACCCAGCAATGGCAGCGGCAGTTCACCTACCCACACACATCAGTTCCAATTCCATGTATAGGATTGTGAACCAAGGATGGCTCGCCCCTGGATTCAGTAGCACTGCAAGAAACTACTGTGCAGCCTGCCAAATCTGTCTCCTGAATAACCCAGGACAGAGAGTAAAAACCCCACGAAAACACCAGGTCCGGGCCCAATACCCCTTCCAGAGACTGCAAATTGATTACATACAAATGCCTAAGAGTGGCCCCTTTGAATTTGTCCTCGTGTGTATCGATTTATTCTCAGGTTGGCCCGAAAGTTATCCAGTAAAATCGGCTACAGCTAAAGCCACAGCTAAGAAACTGATCACTGAGTTAATACCTAGGTTTGGTCTTCCTGAAACCATAGAATCAGATAGGGGGACACACTTTACAGGAGAAATCATGCAGAATGTGATGACCATGTTAGGGGTTCAACAAAGTTTTCACACCCCTTACCACCCACAGAGTTCGGGATCAGTGGAGAGAGTAAATGGGACAATAAAGTTAAAAATACAAAAAGCCATGCAAGAGTTAAACAAACCATGGCCTGAATGTCTGCCTTTGGCTTTGTTCTCTATAAGGTACACTCCAACAGGAAAGACAGGATCATCCCCATATGAGATACTTTTTGGGAATGCACCTAGATTAGGTTTATACTTTCCACAGAGTATGCAATTGCAATGTGATAGTTTGACTGCATATGTGATACAATTACAACAACGTCTAACTAAGATCCACAAAAGTGTGTATTCTTCTCTTCCAGACCCTAATTCAATAGCAGGTACACATACTCTGCTACCAGGGGATTATGTATATGTAAAGAAACACACCAGAAAGACATTGGAGCCAAGGTTTGAAGGTCCTTATCAAGTGCTTCTGACCACAGCCACTTCAGTAAAGCTGGAAGGAAAACCTACCTGGATACACGCATCACACTGCAAGAAACAACCCGAGAAAACAACATGATGAAATATCTACTTACATATTTTCTGTTGAAGATTGTTGTTTTACAAATACATGCATGGACTCCTGGTATTAATGTAATTGAGGTAGAGGAAACAGCAAACTTTCAATGGGTTATAGATGATTCTAAAGTGGCAAATGTATCAGGATATGAGATAAATAAGGATTACACTGTGGGTAATTATACTGTTGAAGGACATAGGCGACCGTTTCATGTAGATGTAGGTATAGCATGGATACAGGCAGACCCCCTCTCAGAAGTAACCGTAACTTTCCAGTGGAATGATAATATGGGTTTTCCTTTTAACAATAGTAAAAATCATAAGTGCCATAAAATATCCCTTTCACACGGTGGAAACAAGCCTGGGAACGGGTGATAGGACAAATGTACCAAATATTAGTCCATAAAGCAGGGGGAGAAAATATATCAGAAGGGATGTTTAATCTGACAGATATTACCGTTAATCAATCAAGTACTTTCCTCTGTGCCTCTTGGTGGAGGGAAGAGAGAAATGATGGGTGGTATTGGAGTGCAGAGGCCTATGGATTTCACATACAAATGGAGGAAGAAGTAACGCCAATAATTGAATCTTCCATATTAACACCCGTACCAAACACTTGCATAAATGTATCAACATCACAACAGAAAACAAAAATAAAATTCAATATCACCTTTCCCTCTATACCAGAGTGTAGGTATAAGCGAGAATGGTACGACACACTATTGGGACTGACAGGTACAGGGATGGGAATTTTAAACTCGGTCGAGATAGAAGAAATGAACAACAGATGGAAGCATGCAGGGGGACACATAGCTGACAGCTTGACTATCACAAGCAAATGGTTACCCACCACTTTTGAAACCCAACTGCAAGAAATACCCCTATTACAATTTTTGGGAGGGTTAATAAATCACACGATAGGAACAGAGCTCCAGCTGTGGAATCAAAGTCAACAGTTTGTAAATTTCACACAGTGCTCTTTTAACCTCTTATCCTATCATATACAAATAAATAGGGCCAGGACTGAACTACAGTTGGGAAATTATCATACCTGGATGAAATATTTTAAGGGTTTAACTGATGATGGTGTATGGTTCCAAGTAAAAGGGGAAAAAATAGAATGTGAGGAGAAATGGTGTGTAGGAAGGTTCGAAGCATATCGGGTAGCAGATGTAATGGAAATGTGTAAAATAGTGGTTATGCCACTAGTAATTAAAGATGAGTTTTGGTATCCAGAAATGTATGGGAAATATGTAGATAAAGGAAACAGAACCCATGATTTAACTCTATGTGAAGGAACTAATAAGGGAATGGTATGTGGCAGAAGTTCCCCAGTATATGAACCTTGCTTGTTAAAATACCAAACTAGCATATGCAAAATGCAAAGAACACCGATAAATGTGAACAATAGATTCATAGAAATAGGACCCCAGCATATTTATATCATTACTAATGACAACTGCACCATGTTACTAATGACAACTGCACCGGGATGTATAAAAAAGATTAAAATATTACAATGGGGTAACGACACCTATCTTTTTGAACCAGACGCCGATAAGGTATTCTCTTCAGTTTATGAGGTACATAATCTCACTGACACTACACCCTTTATAATTTCTTTAGACCCACTAAAACAGGTTTTGGAACAATCAGAGTTGTTAAGACAACACATAGAAACACTAGAACATACCCTACAGAATAACCTTGTATCCGCAATTATTGACAAAGGTAGACTAGTACATCTTTCCTCACAGATACAACAGGATACTGCACCACATTGGTGGGATATATTTAGTGGAATGTCTTCTACAGCGACTTGTACCTTTCACTGGTTGTTAAGTCCAATGGTAATTATTATTCTAATATTAATATCACTTACAATCACAAATATATGTGTATACAGGAAAATAAATAGGAAAATTAGGAGAATAGACAGGGTATACTGATAAATGTGTATTGACATCACCCTACTCCTATAAAACTCCTCTTCTTGAATTTTAAGATGTTGGTAATACCTAGGGGGATGGGTTCTACCCCTCTGACAACTCGCGGTCAGGGAAAGGACTCTGGGGAAAAACTGACTAGAACTTATTCATGAGGACCCAGGGGGAAGGAGAGGATGATGTCAAAGGGGGAAATTGATAAGGGCAGGGATTTAATTTAGAGTTCTCACTTAATATGATGCCTACATGTAAATCTGTTTTGAATGTAACTTTTTGGCTGTTGAACTCAATTGAAGCTGCTTTTGTTTTCTTGTAACTGTATTGCCATGGTGTTGAAGCTTGTGTTCGTAGCCCAGGTGACTCCTGTTGTTGTTTACCCTTGCCCTTTGTGGGGGGGCTGTGCTGATGCTATTGTTTGTATAATTGCCTATAAAAGGCCTTTGAAAGAAGTAAAGAGCGGCAGTCCATTATGCTCAGAACTTTGATACAGACATACCTGACTCTGTGTCTTAATTCCTATATGAAGCAATAATTAGACAAAGCAATATAAACTATAAGCAACTTATTTAAAAGTTGAACCTAACAGTCCCGAAGAGGAAGAGGCAATTATGCTTCATCTGTGCCACCTGCCATTGCCACCTGACAGTGCCCACCAGTGCCACCTATCAATGCCCACATGTGCCACCTATCAATGCTCACCAGTGGTGCCAATCAGTGCCACCTAGCAGTGCTGCCTATCAGTGTAACCGATCAGTGCCCATCACTGCCACCTATCAGTGCCCATCACTGCCACCTATCAGTGCCCATCACTGCCACCTATCAGTGTCCATCAGTTCCACCTCATCAGCGTACATCAATGAAGGAGAAAAATTACCTGTTTTAAAATTTTTAAAACAAAATATAATTTTTTTTTTTTTTTAATTCGGTCTTTTTACATTTTTTTTAACAAAAAATAAAAACTGCAGAGGTGAACAAATACCACCAAAAGCTCTAATTTGGGTACAGTGTTGTATGACCGTGCAATTGTCATTCAAAGTGTGTCAGTACTGAAAGTTGAAAATTGGTCTGGACAGGAAGGGGGTTTAAGTGCCCAGTAAGCAAGTGGTTAAAGGACCTCCTGCTACAGTATCTCTACATCTATGGCATCTTTGAAGGCCCTACATCTTTTTCTATCTCTGCAAACAGTACATGGCCCCCTGTAATCTCTGCAACTGTTTTGAAGATTTGCATTTTCTTCTATTAAGTTTGCACACTCTATTTTAATTTATCATATTCAGCTTTTTACATGGTGATTTTCTTTTTTTCACAGAAAATTATATGTGGGTCTTGGATTCTGGATCAATATTATTTTGTTTAACTTTTCACGTTAGGATTGTTTGTTTTTGGTAAATCTTCCCTGTCTAGGGTGACCACATTTCCAAACTGCCATTCAGGGACAACCCCCCCCCCACCCCGCCCCAAGAAAGATGGTTTTTGATACATTTTTTGCCAATTTTTGGAAAAACAAAAGCAAACATGACAATTCAATTCTCTTAACCGCTTACCAACCAGCCGCCGTCATTATACTGTGGCAGGTGGGTGCGAACTGTTGTAGCTATACGTCGGCCCATGGGAACGAGATAGCAGGCGCAGGCATGCGCCTGCTGTACTGCGGGGGTGCTGATGCTTGTGGCCGATGGTCACAATGACCGCTGGCCACGAGCCATCACGGGCACGAGAGGCAGAACAGGGACGTAAACACACAAATCCCTGTTCTGTGAGGAGTGACAGATCGTGTGTTCCTAATGGCTAGGAACCACGATCTGTCATTTCCTTGTCAAAAGAAGTTTATTGAGTATACAATGTTATAAAGATACATAAAGTATGTTTACAAGGATCTATAAAGTAAGCTCATTGTTTTACAGTAGGGTTTATATAGGTAAATATCATGAAATTTCAAATATTAAACATTGGGTTCACGTAAACCTAAATTAAAGATATATATCATTTCCTTAGTTACTTTTGTAGGTATTTAAATGATTTATACCTACTATACATATTGTCAGAGTGTAGAGTGTATATAGGTCAAATAAATTCTGATAATGAGCTTTAATCGTAGGGTGGAGAAAAGGAAAGAGAAAGAAGAAAAAGGGTTGAAAGGTAGAGGTATGGTCCACAAGGTTGTCCCTCTCGTCAGTTTATTATTCTTTTTAGTTCTCTTTGAAGCCTTAGAATGGGGGTCTCTGTAAGTCATTTAATCTGTTACCATGGCAACAGGACAGAGTCATTGAAATTTGACAGGAACTGTTGTTTTATCCAAGGATGCCAAAGTTTTTCAAATTTTGGAATTTGATTTTGATCGATGGCTACCATCTTAGCATGGGACATTGTATTATTCATTCTGTGAATTGTTTCTGCTAGTACCAATGTAAGAGATTTCCATGCCTTGGCCACTGTTTGTTTTGCAGCCGTTATTAGTTGGATCATAAGTTTGAATTGAGAGAGTGTTAACCATTCCGGTAAAGTTAAATATGGATCTGGTTGTATTATTTTTTTAAATATTTTAGATGCAATCACGAAGACTTCCTTCCAGAAGGTTTGGATTACTGGGCACGTCCACCATATGTGTAAATATGTGCCTATTTCTGGGCATCCTCGAAAACAAAGAGTTGAGGTATTAGGTGAATATTTTGCCACTCTAGCGGGTACAAGGTACCAGCGAGTTAGGACTTTATAATTTGTCTCCAGTGCTAAGATGTTGGGTGAAGATGACTTAGATGTGAGCCATATGTTAGACCAGTCCGTGTCTTCTAAAGTTCGTCCCAGGTCCTCCTCCCACCTCTGAACGTAAGAGGGTCTATTAAGATTTGCTACTCCATATAATTGATTATAAAGTGATGAAATTGTACCTTTAGCAAATGGATTTTTTGTACAGATTGATTCAAAAATGGATAATTGGGATAATGGTGTATCCCCCTTTAGGAATGGTGTATAGAAATTTTTGATTTGGAGATATCTAAATATCTCAGAGTTTGGTAGATCATATTTTTCTCTAAGTGATGGGAATGAAAGGAATGATTTAGATGCTATGAAGTCATTTAGTGTCTGAATGCCTGATGTTGTCCAAGCTTTAAAAGAATTTGGGTAGATCCATGCCGGATAAAAGGCTGGATTTCTGATAAAAGAAAGGAGAGGATTGTGTGGAGATTGTAACTGATATTTGGTTTTTAGTTTATCCCAGAGAGATAAGAAGTGTTTAGTTATGGGATTATGAATTTTAAAGCGGTCTTTAGGATCAAGCCATAATAAATTTGATATTAATAGAGGGTCATTTTCTGAAGCCTCTATAAATACCCATAATGGGATTTCCTGTTTTGCATGGTATTTGGACAGACTGGCCAAATGTGCTGCTCTGTAGTAGTTAGTAAAATTAGGGTATCCCAGGCCTCCTTTATTTTTGGGAAGATGTAGTGTGTGTATAGGTATACGTGGTTTAGAAGAGCCCCATATGAACGAAGTTGCTCTTTTTTGTACTATTCTTAAAAAATAGGAAGGAATTGGAATAGGAAGGACTCTGAATAGATAAAGCAATTTGGGTAGAATAGTCATTTTGATTGCATTAATCTTCCCTATCCAGGATAAAGGAAGTTGCGACCATTGTTTTATTAGATTTGTGATCTGTCTTAATACAGGAGGATAATTGGTTGAGAATAAGTCAGAATGAGATGCTGTTAAATGAATTCCAAGATATGGGATTGATTTTTCTGCCCATGTGAATGGGAATGCAGCCCTAGCCGGGATCAATTCCATGTTTGTGAGTGAAATATTAAGCACTAGGCATTTCTTAGGATTAATCATAAGGCCGGATAGGGCTGCAAATCCATCAAGAGCTGGTATTAAGTTAGGACCAGAGACCTGTGGTGATGATAAAAAAAGTAATATATCGTCTGCAAATATACATAATTTGTGTGTAATACCTCCTACTTCAATGCCAGTTATAGTTTGGTTTGTTCTGATGTATTGGGCCATGGGTTTGAGTATAAGGGCAAATAATAAGGGAGATAATGGGCAACCCTGTCGGGTACCTCTTTCGATATTAATGCTTTGATCCGTGTTAAAAAGTGGGGTCCAAAACCCCATTTTTGTAATGAATATTGCATATATTGCCAGGATACTGTGTCAAATGCCCTCTTAATATCGAGAGATAGAAAACATAAAGGGATTTTCCGTTTTTTAGCAATATGTGCCAATAACACTGCCCTGCGTATATCATCGCCTGCCTGTCTATTTGGCATGAAGCCTACTTGATCTCTATGTATTAATTTTCCTATAATGCTATTGAGGCGTTTTGCTATTATTTTTGCTAATAATTTAATATCGAGGTTTAACAGAGAGATAGGCCGATAATTCACACAGGAAGTATCATCAGAAAGGGGTTTTGGGATCATACAAACAATTGCCATTAGTGTTTCTTGCCGAAAAGAATGTCCATCTAGAAGTTTGTTAAAAGTTTCAGTGAGAATGGGAGAGAGTATTTCTGAGAATGTTTTATAGTATAAAGCCGAGTAGCCGTCTGGGCCTGGTCTTTTGTTAAGTTTTAGGTCTTTTATGGCGTTAGCAACTTCATCTATAGTTATAGGCTCATCCAAACTGCTTTTTTGATTCTGAGATAACTCAGGTAAGGTTATTTTTGAGAAGAAGGATTCAGCCTCTGTAGGATTAAATTCATTGTTTGTCTTGTATAAAGTTGCGAGATGTGAGTGAAATTTATGGACTATTTTAACTGGATTACAAGTGTAAACATTTTTTGATAATTTCAAACGTATTGGTTTGAAAGATTTGTTAGTTGAATTTAATGCCCGAGCCAAGTATGTACCTGGTTTGTTTGTATTCATGTAGAAATTGTGTTTGGAGCGTTTGAGGGATTTATCAACTGACTCAGTGAGAAATAGATCGTATTCCAATCTAGATTTTTCCAGATGAGATTTTGTACTCTGAGATGGATTATCTTGAAATGATATGTAGGCTGCATTAAAATTGAGTTCTAGTTTTTTTGCTAGATTTTTGCGTTCCCGTTTAAATAGTGCCATTTGTCTTTGTATTGTACCACGCAAGACAGGCTTATGAGCTTCCCACAGTGTTATTGGGGAGATGTCTGTTGTATTATTAATTGATATGTATTCCTTTAAAGCTTGTTCAATGGCCATCTGATGTAGTGGGTGTTTGAGCATTATGTCCGGTAAGTACCACGTTGGGTCATGCGCTTTTGGTATGGCTGAGGCTATAGTAGTGTATACTGCATTATGGTCAGACCACGGAATCGGAATTATATCTGATGCAATAATTTCTGGTATCATTCCTATTGTTAGAAAAATATGATCTATTCTGGTGAAGGTTTGATGAGGGTGCGAGAAATAAGTGAATTTCTTTTTCATTGGGTTACTTTCTCTCCATGAATTTACCAGATTGTATTTGGAAAGAAGTTGAGAAAAAGGTAATCTAGAGGTTATTTTGGATGGTGTAAAAGGTGATTTATCTAGAAATGGGAGGAGGACCTGGTTCGAATCCCCACACATTATCACTGTTCCTATTTTGTGTGTATTAATCACTTGTAATATATGTGAGAGGAATGGTGTAGGTTGTTTGTTAGGAGCGTAGTAGGAAATCACCGTGATTGCTGTATCCATTATATAACCCATGAGTATCAGGTATCTACCTTCTGGGTCTTTAATTTCTGATGATAAGGTGAATGGTGTGGATCGGTAAAATGCAATTAGAGTTCCCCTTTGCTTGGTACAGGCAGAAGCCGTGTAAATTTGTTGATAAAAAGGAGAAATATATTTTGGAGTAGAATCTTTGGTGAAGTGTGTTTCTTGGAGGCATACTATGTGAGCCTTCTTGTTATGGAAAGTACCGAAGGCTTTGGTCCTTTTTTGAGGGACATTTATTCCCTGAACATTCAGGGAAAGTATATTCAGTGGTGCCATGGATATAGATCAAATAGTTTTGACTTACTTTTTGTTATGCAGAGCTGACTGCGCAGATCAACCTGTGTGGACTGAAGAGATGAATAGATAGAAAAGAAACCAGTGAATTCTGGAGTAAAGAGTAAACAAAAAACATATGAGATTAGATGATACATTGTATAAATTATTTTTTGCAAGTAATCACAATTTACCCGTGAAAGAGAACAAATATCTCTCTCAGGGGAATAAGTGCCTTCGTCACACTCCCACATAATATGGTTGGGAGAATGAGGAGGGCTAATGGGGGTACACAGATCTTCCGCTTACAGGAGAGAAGTGCTATGTCAAAAGACATCAAAATTATGTTTCATTAATTGGAGTGCAGAATATAGTTTTTGTTGAAATTATTTATTCCAGGGTGGTTGTATATGGTTAGTCTTGCCCTAGGCTAAATAATTCAGTTAGAAAGGTACTGTTAATAACTTTGGTATTGATGAAGATAGTTTGAATTATTTTGGGATTTTAACCCTTTTAGAGTAAACAATTACATATTTTATTCATATGCAACTGTTTAGATATGTTAACTCATAAAATTGAGGTTGTATTGCTTCAGATTAGAATAAACAAAAACATAATTCTAGGAACTAGTTAGGTAATAATATATTTGTTTTAAGAAAAGAAAGAAAAAGCTTCCATTACTTCTGGATTATTGAACATATTTGTCCTAAAAAGTAATAAATCTATTGTTATTACCTGATAATATATAACTGAACAAGGCTATATGAATCAGAAGTAATAAGAAATATAACTGGAATGTAACATGATCCCACACAGTGTGTGACTATCAGAATGCAGTTACATTCAGTTATAAATATAGGTTTTTTATAGAGAACCATCTCTTAGTATAATAAATGAAGAGATATCAGGAATTAGGATGTCAGTCCATTGAATCTTCTTGGTCCATGGATGATGTGGCATAACGGCCTCTTTTGTGAGAATGATGATTCCCATTTTGTTCTGAAATTTTCTGGGTGCTGCCTGAAGGTGAAGATGACGCCATTCTTCTGCGTGTGGGAGTGTTGCTGCTTGTGGGTTCTGTCAGATTTAATTTTAAAAGGGTTTGTTGTAGTTCATCTGCTGATCTGCTTCTGTAAATTGTACCTTGGCGTTGCAGTTCCATTAGTTGGGGTTTCATGGATCGTCTTTTAGTAATAGTAAGTTGGGATAGGTCAGCAAAAATTTGATAATTGTGTCCTTGAAAATGAAGTTCCTTTTTTTCTTCTGCAGCAATTAGTATTTGTTCTTTCGTTCTGTAATAATGAAATTTTGTGATTATATCACGTGGGGGTCCATCTTTCTTTTTGGCTGTGAGGGCTCTGTGTACTCTGTCCAGTTCTAAACGTTCAATAGAGATATCTGGCTTTAGTACTTGTAATAGAGCAGTAATAGTAGATTGCAGGTCTGTCACAGTTTCAGGTATTCCCCTTATGCGCAAGTTTGAACGTCTGGCTCTATTTTCGTAATCTTCGAGCTTAGTTTGAAGTATTAAATTCTCTTTTTTTAATTGTTCCAATTCTGTTATATTTTCTTGGGTTGTAATTTCAATTTCATCCATTTTTATTTCTAAGGCTGCGGTGCGGTTTCCCAGCTCTCTTATTTCTTTGGTTAGGCTTTTTGTTATTTGGTCTGAGGTTTGTTTTAAAGCCTTATGAAGCATCTTTTCAAATTGTAATAATATTACTGGGGATACTGAGGACGCTTGTGGAGAAGTTTGTGAAAGGATTTGTTCTGTATCTGACTCAAATGGAGAGTCTTGCTGTGACATTTTCTGTCTGTGAGAGCGCCCTGATGCTGTATCTTGTGAGGTGACTGGAGCTGCTTTAGTTGCAGTGAGTGCCTGTGAGCTCTTTGTGAGGTGATTTTTATTTCTGCCACGGTTTCCTCCCAGTACCATATTTCCTGCCCAAACTTTCACAGTTTGTTCCCTGGGGCAAAAAGGTTCAAATGGATACATTTTGAGCCTGCAGGCTCCGCTTTGTCCTTCTCTTCTCTCCTTAGCGGTGTGGAGCTCTAACAATGCATGTCTGCTCCGCTAGGCTCCGCCTCCTGCCCCCCACGATCTGTCATTTCTTGTAGGTCAATCCCCTCCCCCTACAGTTAGAACACACAGTGAGGGAACACAATTAACCCCTTGATCGCCCCCTAGTGTTAACCCCTTCCCTGCCAGTGACATTTTTACAGTAATCAGTGCGTTTTTATAACACTGATCGCTGTATAAATGACAATGGTCCCAAAATAGTGTCAAAAGTGTCCGATGTGTCCGCCATAATGTCGCAGTCCTGATAAAAATCGCAGATCGCCGCCATTAGTAATAAAAAAATAATAATAATAAAAATGCCATAAATCTATCCCCTTTTGCTTTAAAAAAAAATTAGGATATTTATTATAAAGAGTAAAAAAAGTAAAAAATATTGTGTTTTTTTCAAAATTGTCGCTCTTTTTTTGTTTATAGCGCAAAATATAAAAACCGCAGAGATAATCAAATACCACCAAAAGAAAGCTCTATTTGTGCGAAAAAGGGACGTCAATTTAGTTTGGGTACAACGTCGCACGACCGCGCAATTGTCAGTTAAAGCGATGCAGTGCCGAATCGCAAAAAATGGCCTGGTCATTGAGGGGGTAATTCCTTCCGGGAATTAACTGATATACAAAATTCCTTAAAAGCACAATGTCAATAATGCCAAAAGCTTCTTGAGAATATTTACCATGGCAGCAGAATTTGAAAGAAGCATGTTGCAGGCAAGGGGTATGTATAAACCTGTGGATATTTCAATTTACACATACAGATTAGGGATGAGCTTCGTGTTCGAGTCGAACCCATGTTCGACTCGAACATCGGCTGTTCGATCGTTCGCCGAATTGCGAACGATATGGGCCGTTCGCGCCAAATTCGTGTGGCGCGTCACGGCCCATAATTCACTGCGGCATCGCAGTGCATTGCTTGCTGATGATTGGCCAAGCATGCACTATGACCCGCATGCTTGGCCAATCACAGCGCCGCCTTAACAGAGAGCCATAATTGGCCAAAGCCAAGGAGGCTTTGGCCAATTATGGCTCAGGGGATTTAGTACACGCCCCACACTATATTAGGCCGCCTGCACGGCGGCCCTGTGCAGTGTGTTCCGGTGTGCTTAGAGAGAGAGAGAGAGAGACAGTGTCATTTCATTTGAGTTAGCTAGATTAGGCAGGACAGTCAGTCAGTTAGCTGCACTTAAAGTGTATTGTGTATATATATGCATCCCAGGTGTTGCATATATATATATATCTACACTGTATTCAGTTTAGCTAGATTCGTTCCTGTTATCTTCTAGACTATTTACATTTAGTGCAGTGCGTCCTGCTCACAGTGTTCAGCTAGATCCGTTCCTGTTATATTCCTACTGACAGGCAGGCTTGTCTTGTTACAGTATTTTGAAGAAAATTACTGGTGTTCTTTTGATCCTATTAGTACCACAGTCAGACAGCTAGACTATTTACATTTAGTGCAGTGCGTCCTGCTCACAGTGTTCAGCTAGATCCGTTCCTGTTATCTTCTTACTGACAGGCAGGCTTGTCTTGTTACAGTATTTTAAAGAAAATTACTGGTGTTCTTTTCATCCTATTAGTACCACAGTCAGGCAGCTAGACTATTTACAGTTAGTGCAGTGCGTCCTGCTCACAGTGTTCAGCTAAACCTACAAGTTAGTGGGGTGCGTCCACCTCACAGTGTTCAGCTAAACCTACAAGCTAGTGGGGTGCGTCCTGCTCACAGTGTTCAGCTAGATCCGTTTCTGTTATCTTCTTACTGACAGGCAGGCTTGTCTTGTTACAGTAAATACAGCTACCTGAAGAAAATTGCTGGTGTTCTTTTGATCCTATTAGTACCACAGTCAGGCAGCTAGACTATTTACAGTTAGTGCAGTGCGTCCTGCTCACAGTGTTCTGCTAAACCTACAAGTTAGTGGGGTGCGTCCTGCTCACAGTGTTCAGCTAAACCTACAAGTTAGTGGGGTGCGTCCACCTCACAGTGTTCAGCTAAACCTACAAGCTAGTGGGGTGCGTCCTGCTCACAGTGTTCAGCTAGATCCGTTCCTGTTATCTTCTTACTGACAGGCAGGCTTGTCTTGTTACAGTAAATACAGCTACCTGAAGAAAATTGCTGGTGTTCTTTTGATCCTATTAGTACCACAGTCAGGCAGCTAGACTATTTACAGTTAGTGCAGTGCGTCCTGCTCACAGTGTTCTGCTAAACCTACAAGTTAGTGGGGTGCGTCCTGCTCACAGTGTTTAGCTAAACCTACAAGTTAGTGGGGTGCGTCCACCTCACAGTGTTCAGCTAAACCTACAAGCTAGTGGGGTGCGTCCTGCTCACAGTGTTCAGCTAGATCCGTTCCTATTATCTTCTTACTGACAGGCAGGCTTGTCTTGTTACAGAATTTTAAAGAAAATTGCTGGTGTTCTTTTGATCCTATTAGTACCACAGTCAGGCAGCTAGACTATTTACAGTTAATGCAGTGCGTCCTGCTCACAGTGTTCTGCTAAACCTACAAGTTAGTGGGGTGCGTCCTGCTTACAGTGTTCAACTAAACCTACAAGTTAGTGGGGTGCGTCCACCTCACAGTGTTCAGCTAAACCTACAAGCTAGTGGGGTGCATCCGGCTCACAGTGTTCAGCTAGATCCGTTCCTGTTATCTTCTTACTGACAGGTAGGCTTGTCTTGTTACAGTATTTTAAAGAAAATTACTGATGTTCTTTTGATCCTATTAGTACCACAGTCAGACAGCTAGACTATTTACAGTTAGTGCAGTGCGTCCTGCTCACAGTGTTCTGCTAAACCTACAAGTTAGTGGGGTGCGTCCTGCTCACAGTGTTCAGCTAAACCTACAAGTTAGTGGGGTGCGTCCACCTCACAGTGTTCAGCTAAACCTACAAGCTAGTGGGGTGAGTCCTGCTCACAGTGTTCAGCTAGATCCGTTTCTGTTATCTTCTTACTGACAGGCAGGCTTGTCTTGTTACAGTAAATACAGGTACCTGAAGAAAATTGCTGGTGTTCTTTTGATCCTATTAGTACCACAGTCAGGCAGCTAGACTATTTACAGTTAGTGCAGTGCGTCCTGCTCACAGTGTTCTGCTAAACCTACAAGTTAGTGGGGTGCGTCCACCTCACAGTGTTCAGCTAAAGCTACCTGTAGAAGGTTGGTGGTATTCTCATACTACAGGCAGGCAGTTGATTTTGCTAGCTGCAGTATCAGTACATATATATATATATATATATATATATATATATATATCCCAGCTTAGTGCAGCTACAGGCCATTAGTATGTCTGGAAGGCCAAGAAGGAGAGGCAGACAGTCACAAGCCAATAAGAGAGGGCAAGCAGGCTCTGTGTCTAGTGCTGGTCGTGGAGACGGTGCATCCTCATCAGCACGTGGCCATGGGACACGCTTGGCCTTTTTTTCGGCAGCTGGCCATGTTGAGCCGCAACATGCGGAAGACTTGGTCGAGTGGATGACCAAGCCGTCCTCATCCTCCTCATCCTCTCTCACCCATGCCCAGGGTACTTTGTCTGGCAAAGCAGCGGCCTCTTCCCTCGGCTCAATGTCATCAGTGACTCCTTCCCTAGCCCCACCATGTCCTCCTGAGGAGTCCCTCGAACTGTTTGACCACAGTGTTGGGTACATGCTCCAGGAGGATGCCCAGCGTTTGGAAGGCTCTGATGATGATACTGAGCTCGATGAAGGCAGTAACACGAGCACGGACAGAGGGGGTGCCCAAGAAGGACAGCAATCTGGCAGTCATGCTCCCCCTGCTGCAGCATACTGCCAGGTTTGCTCCAGTGATGAGGAGGGAGGGGATGATGAGGTCACTGACTCAACGTGGGTGCCTGATAGGAGAGGGGAGGAGGAGGAGGAGGAGGCGGCACATCACCAACGAGGCAGGATGCCCTCCAGGGGCCAGCCTAAGGGCAGCACATTGACTGCATCACACCCCAAAGCTCCACATGTGCAGGGCGCTGCAGTCTCTGCGCGTTATTCAAAAAGTTCTTTGGTGTGGGCCTTTTTTGAGACGAGTGCATCAGATCGCACCGCTGCTATTTGCAACATATGTCTCAAGCGTATCTCGCGTGGCCAAAACATCTCCCGCTTGGGTACCACATGCTTGACCAGACATATGTTGACCTGCCATGCAGTTCGTTGGCAAGCGTATCTAAAAGACCCACACCAAAGAACAAAGAGGACCTCTGCTTGCTCCTCATCAGCTGAGATTTCCAACCCCACTAGACCTTCAGTCCTCTCTGAGACCTGCACTGAGAGGAATGAAGGTGTAGAATTAGGTGTGTCACAGCCACGTACTTGTGGGCAATCTGATTTTGGTACACCGACGTCAGATTGTACCAGGCAAATTTCCCTGCCCCAGCTGCTGCACCGCCGAAAGAAGTTTGCTCCCAGCCATCCACATGCCCAACGGTTGAATGCTAGCTTGGCAAAATTGCTAGCACTTCAACTGCTGCCTTTTCAGTTGGTAGACTCTGCCCCCTTCCGTGAGTTTGTGGAATGTGCGGTTCCTCAGTGGCAGGTACCCAAACGCCACTTTTTCACACGGAAGGCGATTCCGGCTCTCTACCAGCATGTGGAAGGCAATGTCCATGCCTCGCTGGACAGGGCGGTCAGCGGTAAGGTGCATATTACCGCTGACTCATGGTCCAGCAGGCATGGACAGGGACGTTACCTAAGTTTCACGGCGCATTGGGTGACTCTGCTGGCAGCTGGGAAGGATGCAGGACAAGGTGCAGTAGTGTTGGAGGTTGTTCCGCCACCACGCCTCCAAAATGCTAATGATTGTGACACACCTCTCTCCTCCACCCCCTCCTCTTCTTCTTCCTCCATGGCCTCTTCCTCGGAACCAGCGGTGCTCCGTAGTCGTTCAAGGGGCTACGCAAGTACGCAGGCCAAAAGATGCCATGTGGTGCTTGAGCTGGTGTGCTTGGGGGACAGGAGCCACACTGGGGCAGAGGTTCTGTCAGCTCTGCAGGGGCAGGTTCAGAGGTGGTTGACGCCACGCCAACTTAAGGCAGGAATGGTGGTTTGCGACAATGGCACCAACCTCCTTTCTGCCCTCCGACAGGGACAAATGACCCATGTGCCCTGTTTGGCTCACGTCCTTAACTTGGTGGTGCAGCGGTTCTTGGGCAGGTACCCGGGCTTACAGGATGTCCTGAGGCAGGCCAGGAAAGTCTGTGTGCATTTCCGCCGGTCATATAATGCCAGTGCTCAGCTGACGGACCTCCAAAAGGAGTTTAACCTGCCCAAGAACCGCCTAATCTGTGACATGCCCACCAGGTGGAACTCAACGTTGGCCATGCTGCAGCGGCTGCACACGCAGCAGAGGGCCATCAATGAGTACCTGTGCGACTATGGCACCAGGACAGGGTCAGGGGAGCTTGTTTTTTTTTCCCCACGCCAGTGGGCCATGATCAGGGATGCATGCACTGTCCTGTCACCATTTGAGGAGGCCACGAGGATGGTGAGCAGTGACAGTGCATGCATCAGTGACACTGTCCCCCTTGTCCACCTGTTGGAGCACACGCTGCGTGGAATAATGGACAGGGCACTTGAGGCAGAACAGAGGCAGGAAGAGGAGGACTTCCTTAGCTCTCAAGGCCCCCTTTATCCAGACAGTGTTCCTGCGTGCCCGCCGATCACACAGGAAGAGGACGAGGAGGAAGAGGAGGAGGAGGAGGAGGAAGATTGTGTCAGTATGGAGGTGGAGCCTGGCACTCAGCATCAGCAGCAGTCTTTAAGGGATCAGTCCCAAGAAACACATGGACTTGTACGTGGCTGGGAGGAGGTGGCTGCGGACCATGTCGTCCTTAGTGACCCAGAGGACTCCGGACCGAATGCCTCAGCAAACCTACGCTGCATGGCCTCCCTGATCCTGCAAAGCCTGCGTAAGGATCCTCGTATTCGTGGTATCAAGGAGAAGGACCAATACTGGCTGGCAACCCTCCTTGATCCACGTTACAAGGGTAAGGTTGCGGACCTTATCTTGCCATCGCAGAGGGAGCAGAGGATGAAACATCTTCGGGAGGCCTTGCAGAAAGGTCTGTGCAACGCGTTCCCAGAGACTGGGAGGTTACAAACTCCTGTTTCTGGACAACGTGTTGCTGAGGCTTCGGTCAGTCAAAGAAGGAGCGGTGGAGAAGGTGGCCGTCTGACCGATGCGTTCAGACAATTTTTTGGTCCGCAGCCCCAAGGTATGATCGGTTCCAGCAACCATCGCCAGCGTCTGTTTTACATGGTGCAGGAATACCTTGGGGCAAGATCAGACTTGGACACCTTTCCCACCGAAAATCCTCTGGGTTACTGGGTCTTGAGGATGGATCACTGGCCAGAGCTTGCACAGTATGCAATTGAGCTACTGGCCTGTCCTGCATCCAGCGTTCTTTCGGAACGCACATTCAGTGCTGCTGGAGGCGTGGTAACCGATCACAGGGTGCGTCTGTCCACTGACTCGGTCGATCGACTGACCTTCATAAAAATGAATGAGTCTTGGATCACCACCAGCTACCAAACACCTGATGCTGATGTAACCGAATAATTTTTTTTGAAATCTCAGATCCCTTCAAAGACTGCCTATGCTGATGCTGAGTGACTATCCTTGAGTAATTATCCTCTTCCTCCTCAATCATCACGCTGATAGCTTGTAAGAACATTTTTGGTTCTGGGTGCCACCACCAGTGCCTAAGGCACAATTTTTCAGCCCCTGTTTAACAGGGGCGTGTAATTACGATTTTTGATGTAATACTTTGCAGCAGGGCTCGTTCCTGCATTCCAACTAGAGTGTCTGTGAGGGGTTGCAGTGTTGTGGCACCAGCACCAGTGCCTAAGGCCCAATTTTTCAGCCCTTGTTTAACAGGGGCATGTAATTACAATTTTTGATGCAATACTTTGCAGCAGGGCTTGTTCCTGCATTCCAACTAGAGTGTCTGTGAGGGGTTGCAGTGTTGTGGCACCAGCACCAGTGCCTAAGGCCTAATTTTTCAGCTCCTGTTCAACAGGGGCATGTAATTACAATTCTTGATCTAATATTTCACAGCAGAGCCCTGTGAGGGCTTACAGTGTTGTGGCCACAGCAACACCTAAGGCCCAAATTTCTGCTGAGTATATAGGGCAGGACCCTACTTTCAAACAACTAACTTACAAACGACTCCTACTTGCAAACGGAAGGAGACAACAGGAAGTGAGAATAAATCTACCCCTAGGAAGGGAAATTCTCTCCTGTAAGAGTTAATATGGGAAAAACATTTCTCCTTTCCACTGATGCTTTCCAATCCATTGGGACAAAAAGTGAGGTGAAATCTTCTGAAGAGGAGGAAAGACAGCAAAACAAATGTCACAGGGGTGATAACCCTTCCCTATGTTTTCCAAAAAGCTTAAAAAAGATTTTTTGGCTGGAGCTAAACACGTTAAAAATGTACTCGTTCTAAATTACAAAGAGATTCTACTTAACAACAAACCTACAGCCTGTATACTGCTTATTTTAATTTGGGTGCGGAGTTCCCCTTAATATCCATACAAGACCCAAAGGGCCTGGTAATGGACTGGGGGGTACCCATGCCGTTTGTCTCACTGATTTTCATCCATATTGCCAGGACCCGACATTACATTAAACCCGCAAGCAGTTTTAAATGAGATTTTTTCCTTTAAAAATGACATTTGGTGCAGGGACTGTTCTAAACACGGGAAACACGCGTCACTTTACAGGCATACTATAGACACCCCTCAGGTACGATATTTAAAGGAATATTTCACTTTTTTTTTTTTACTTTAAGCATCATTAAAATCACTGCTCCCGAAAAAACGGCCGTTTTTAAAACTTTTTTTTGCATTGATACATGTCCCCTGGGGTAGGACCCGGGTCCCCAAACCCTTTTTAGGACAATACCATGCAAATTAGCCTTTAAAATGAGCACTTTTGATTTCGAACGTTCGAGTCCCATAGACGTCAATGGGGTTCTAACGTTCGTGCGAACTTTCGGTCCGTTCGCAGGTTCTGGTGCGAACTGAACCGGGGGGTGTTCGGCTCATCCCTAATACAGATCATTGCATCTTCTTCTACAAAGCAAATGGGTCACTACTATACAGAACAATAGACATACAAGCAGAAATTGCATTTAATTCTTTCTTTATGTACAGTTCATGTACAGAGTCAGACTTGTTAGATCATATACAATCAGGGGCGGACTGACAACTCATGGGGCCCCCGGGCAGTAGAAGGTCATGGGGCCCCCTGTGTCTCCGCCCACATGCAAGCCACACCTACACAAAGCCCCACTTACATAAATCATGGGGCACACAGTAAGGCACATCACATGGCACACAGCAGAGCACGGGGCACATCATGGGGCACAGGGCATGGGGCACACAGTAGGGCACATCACAGGACACATAATGGGGCACCCAGCAGGGTTTATTATGCTGTACACATCAGGGCACATTATTGAGCACAGCATGGTGCATCACAGGGGGTACAGGGCACATCAGTGGGTACACAGCGGGGAACATCACAGAGCACATCAGGAGATACACAGCAGGGAGCGGGCCGCACATCACAGGGCATGTGGCAAATAGTAGTGCACACAGCAGGGCACACAGTAGAGCACATCCTTGGGAACAGGACACAGGCGGTACACATCAGGGCACACATCCCAGGGCATGGGGCACACAGTAGAGCACATTACAGGGCACACAGTAGAGAACAACAGGCTGTACACAGCAGGGCACATCACAAGGCACATCACAGGGCAAGGGGCACAGAGTAGGGCACATAAGGGGGTACACAGCAGGGTACATCACAGGCCATGGGGCACGCAGTAGGGCAAATAGCAGGGCACAAACCAAAACACAGGGCACACAGTAGAGCACTGGGATCCTCCAGACTTAACACAGTGTCTCTCAGGGTAGCCATCAGGGGCGAAGGCGACACAGTGGGGGTGGAGGACACAGGAAGACACCGTGGGGGGTGGGTGGCACAGGGGGACACTGTAGATGGGTGGGTGGCACAGGGGGACACTGTAGGTGGGTTGAGGGCACAGGGGGACACCATGGGGGGGATAGAAGACACAGGGGGACACTGTGGGGGGTGAAGGGCACAGGGGGTCACTGTGGGGGGTGGGTGAAGGGCACAGGGGGACACTGTGGGGAGGTGGAGGGCACAGGGGGACACTGTGGGGAGGTGGGGGGCACAGGGGGTCACTGTGGGGAGGTGGGGGACACTGTGGGGAGGCGGGGGGCACAGGGGGACACTGTGGGGAGGTGGAGGGCTCAGGGGGAAACTGTGGGGAGATGGGGGGCACAGGGGGACACTGTGGGGAGGTGGAGGGCTCAGGGGGAAACTGTGGGGAGGTGGGGGGCACAGGGGGACACTGTGGGGAGGTGGAGGGCTCAGGGGGACACTGTGGGGAGGTGGGGGGCACAGGGGGACACTGTGGGGAGGTGGAGGGCTCAGGGGGACACTGTGGGGAGGTGGGGGACACTGTGAGGAGGTGGAGGGCTCAGGGGGAAACTGTGGGGAGGTTGGGGGCACAGGGGGACACTGTGGGGAGGTGGAGGGCTCAGGGGGAAACTGTGGGGAGGTGGGGGCACAGGGGGACACGGTGGGGGGCACAGAGGGACACTGTGGGGAGGTGGGGGGGCACAGGGGGACACTGTGGGGAGGTGGAGGGCTCAGGGGGAAACTGTGGGGAGGTAGGGGGGCACAGGGGGACACTGTGGGGAGGTGGAGGGCTCAGGGGGAAACTGTGGGGAGGTGGGGGGCACAGGGGGACACTGTGGGGAGGTGGAGGGCTCAGGGGGGCACTGTGGGGAGGTGGGGGGGCACAGGGGGACACTGTGGGGAGGTGGAGGGCTCAGGGGGAAACTGTGGGGAGGTGGGGGGCACAGGGGGACACTGTGGGGAAGTGGAGGGCTCAGGGGGACACTGTGGGGAGGTGGAGGGCTCAGGGGGAAACTGTGGGGAGGTGGGGGGCACAGGGGGACACTGTGGGGAGGTGGGGGGGCACAGGGGGACACTGTGGGGAGGTGGAGGGCTCAGGGGGAAACTGTGGGGAGGTGGGGGCACGGGGGGGCACAGGGGGACACTGTGGGGAGGTGGGGGCACAGGGGGACACTGTGGGGAGGTGGGGGGCTCAGGGGGAAACTGTGGGGAGGTGGGGGGCTCAGGGGGAAACTGTGGGGAGGTGGGGGGCACAGGGGGACACTGTGGGGGGGTGGAGGGCTCAGGGGGAAACTGTGGGGAGGTGGAGGGCTCAGGGGGACACTGTAGGGAGGTGGAGGGCTCAGGGGGACACTGTGGGGAGGTGGGGGGGCACAGGGGGACACTGTGGGGAGGTGGGGGGCACAGGGGGAAACTGTGGGGAGGTGGAGGGCTCAGGGGGACACTGTGGGGAGGTGGGGGGCACAGGGGGACACTGTGGGGAGGTGGGGAGCACAGGGGGACACTATGGGGAGGTGGGGGGCACAGGGGGACACTGTGGGGAGGTGGAGGGCTCAGGGGGACACTGTGGGGAGGTGGGGGGCACAGGGGGACACTGTGGGGAGGTGGGGGGCTCAGGGGGAAACTGTGGGGAGGTGGGGGGCACAGGGGGACACTGTGGGGAGGTGGAGGGCTCAGGGGGAAACTGTGGGGAGGTGGGGGGCTCAGGGGGACACTGTGGGGAGGTGGAGGGCTCAGGGGGACACTGTGGGGAGGTGGAGGGCTCAGGGGGAAACTGTGGGGAGGTGGGGGGGCACAGGGGGACACAGTGGGGGGCACAGGGGGACACTGTGGGGAGGTGGGGGGCACAGGGGGACACTGTGGGGAGGTGGAGGGCTCAGGGGGAAACTGTGGGGAGGTGAGGGGCACAGGGGGACACTGTGGGGAGGTGGGGGGCACAGGGGGACACTGTGGGGGGTGGAGGGCTCAGGGGGACACTGTGGGGAGGTGGGGGGCACAGGGGGACACTGTGGGGAGGTGGGGGGCACAGGGAGACACTGTGGGGGGGTGGAGGGCTCAGGGGGACACTGTGGGGAGGTGGGGGGCACAGGGGGACACTGTGGGGAGGTGGAGGGCTCAGGGGGAAACTGTGGGGAGGTGGGGGCATGGGGGGGCACAGGGGGACACTGTGGGGAGGTGGGGGGCACAGGGGGACACTGTGGGGAGGTGGGGGGCACAGGGGGACACTGTGGGGAGGTGGGGGGCACAGGGGGAAACTGTGAGGAGGTGGGGGGCACAGGGGGACACTGTGGGGGGGTGGAGGGCTCAGGGGGACACTGTGGGGAGGTGGAGGGCTCAGGGGGACACTGTGGGGAGGTGGGGGGCACAGGGGGACACTGTGGGGAGGTGGGGGGCACATGGGGAAACTGTGGGGAGGTGGAGGGCTCAGGGGGACACTGTGGGGAGGTGGGGGGCACAGGGGGACACTGTGGGGAGGTGGGGGGCACAGGGGGACACTGTGGGGAGGTGGAGGGCTCAGGGGGACACTGTGGGGAGGTGGGGGGCACAGGGGGACACTGTGGGGAGGTGGAGGGCTCAGGGGGAAACTGTGGGGAGGTGGGGGGCACAGGGGGACACTGTGGGGAGGTGGAGGGCTCAGTGGGAAACTGTGGGGAGGTGGGGGGCTCAGGGGGACACTGTGGGGAGGTGGAGGGCTCAGGGGGACACTGTGGGGAGGTGGAGGGCTCAGGGGGAAACTGTGGGGAGGTGGGGGGGCACAGGGGGACACAGTGGGGGGCACAGGGGGACACTGTGGGAAGGTGGGGGGCACAGGGGGACACTGTGGGGAGGTGGAGGGCTCAGGGGGAAACTGTGGGGAGGTGAGGGGCACAGGGGGACACTGTGGGGGTGGAGGGCTCAGGGGGACACTGTGGGGAGGTGGGGGGCACAGGGGGACACTGTGGGGAGGTGGGGGGCACAGGGGGACACTGTGGGGGGTGGAGGGCTCAGGGGGACACTGTGGGGAGGTGGGGGGCACAGGGGGACACTGTGGGGAGGTGGAGGGCTCAGGGGGAAACTGTGGGGAGGTGGGGGGGCTCAGGGAGACACTGTGGGGAGGTGGGGGGCACAGGGAGACACTGTGGGGAGGTGGAGGGCTCAGGGGGAAACTGTGGGGCACAGGGGGACACTGTGGGGAGGTGGGGGGCACAGGGGGACACTGTGGGTGGGAAGCTGTGCAGCAACTTTTTAATAGCAGCATGTGGTACAAGCTGCTGCACTTTCCTTCCTAGATGCAGAGTAGCGCGGGAAGCGGCTGTATACAGACCTCTCGTGATGCGGTCCTCCTCCTCCTCCTCGCCGGCCCCTCCTCTTTTCTGTCCGTCCGAGGTGATGACAGATACAAGCACTTGGGATGGACGGGAGGGAAGGAGGGGCCGGCGGGGGGGAGGAGGAGCGCATCACGAGAGGTCTGTATACACTACAGTCTCTTTAGCAGTGAGCAGGAACCCGATCTGCCCATCAATCACAGCTAGCTGACGGGTAGGTCGGGCCCCGAAGTGAAAGCTGCCATGGGGCCCCCTACTGGCCACGGGCCCTCGGTCAGCGTCCGAACTGCCCGATGGTCAGTCCGCCCCTGTATACAATACAAACCTGGAAGTTTGGCTGGGGGGCCCCCCTCAGGCAGTGGCACTCAGTCGGGCGGCTCGGCTCACGAGCGGAAGGAGGAGAGAGGTCGGGCTGCAGGCAGCGGGAGTTGGCCCCAGGACTGGCACTGGGCACAGGCTGCCGTGGATCTGCCGAATGCCGCTGGGCTGGACTGGAGGAGTCAGGAGGAGATATAGACGCTCTCTGGCTGCTCTCTCTCTGGTGCTGCTACCGCGGCCAGAGGTGGAGAAGGGGAGGAGGTGGGTGGACGCGGAGCACTACAAGGCAGCTCTGGGTAAGGCCTCGCTCAGCCTCTGAATGACTCTGGGATTATGACGTCACTGGTTGCTAGATGCGAGGCGGGGCAGCCCTAGCAACCAGTTTGGCAATTGTTTATTAGGTTGTCTGTGTCCCCTTATTTCATTCCGGGACACTGTATTGTCCCGGAATGAAGGTGCCCGGGACATGGGACACAAACATGAATTGAGGGACAATCCCGGACAATCCGGGACACGTGGGCACCCTATCCCTGGCTGCTTGCACAAGTTTTTACTTGCTGATCTCTCCTAAAAAATATCACTGCATCAACTCTCAGTCTCTTTATTTGATTTCCTTCGTAATTGATCAGCTTTTAACAATATGTCATTTAAACTATGAGGATTTGGGGTAACTGATAAAATATTGCCCTTGAAATATCCAACCAAAGCTTCTAAAATCATGTTCCTATGCACCAAACCTCCACTCTCAAGAGTTCCATCACGTGTGACAACTCATAGGGTTCCATCACGTGTGACAACTCATAGGGAGATTCAGTTTGCATTTGTGTGTTCTTTCCATGTATGGTGACATCAGATCATACACCATACAATACACACAACAGTTTTGCTTTAACCACCTTTTTGTTCCGTGAGGGCATACCCATACATCCTCCTGTTGTGGGCACCAGTAGGGAGCCCCCAGTTTCAGAGTCCCTGATCACCTCCACACCAGTTATAATGTCCCTGACCACTGCAACACTAGTTACAGTGTGCCTGATTATGGTTACACTAGTCCCAGTGTTCCTGATCATTGCCACACCAGTTACAGAGCACCTGATCACCTCCACACCAGTTATATTGTCCCTGATTGCCTCCACACCAGTTACAGAGCCCCTGATCACCGCCACACCAGTTATACTGTCCCTGATCACCTCCACACCAGTTGCAGAGCCCCTGATCACCTCCACACCAGTTATATTGTCCCTGATCACCGCCACACCAGTTATACTGTCCCTGATCACCTCCACACCAGTTACAGAGCCCCTGATCACCCCCATACCAGTTATATTGTCCCTGATTGCCTCCACACCAGTTACAGAGCCCCTGATCACCGCCACACCAGTTATACTGTCCCTGATCTCCTCCACACCAGTTGCAGAGCCCCTGATCACCTCCATACCAGTTATATTGTCCCTGATCACCGCCACACTAGTTACAGAGTACTCTGCCTGTGGTCTGAACTAACTCATCAGCACATCCCTCTGACTTCATTCCTGTGAGACAGCAGGCCAGTAAACTTGGCATTGTTGGGGGCAGCCATGTAGGCTAGGTTTGCTTGACTTATATTAAACTGAGTTTTCATACTCACCAACTGCCACAATTTTGCTGGGATAGTCATGCTTTTCAGTAATCTGTTCTGCCATGGCTGTGTCCTGTAAATCAGAGGGAAGGGATAGCAGTGCCCTGCATGTTTTCTCTTCCGGACACTGCATCATCCCCCACCATTCTGCCTCTCCTTGCAGCCTCATCAGCATCCCCCACCCGTTGCTCTTCTTTGCCCCCCAGCTCTGATTCTGACCCCCCACAGTACCAATCCACCTGTAGCTCCACTGCTGCAAGCTTCTTCTCTTCTCCCCTCCCACCAGCTTGAGCTGCTGCAGGGGGGTGGCCACAGGAGGATTAAATTTAGTAAATAAAAGCCCCTACCACTGTTCTGACCTCCCTTCCTGTGCTAGAACCCCCCAAGCAACACCAATACCTGGCCATGTGCCCTCCCCTTTCCCCAAAACTGCTGGCCAGCTTCCCCTCATCCCCCAGCCCCTTCCTGAATGAATGCAGTGCATGATCAGTACCAATTTCTCTTGTGTTCATTCATTACTGACGCATAGTAAACTGTTGTAGCGTTACCCCCATAGGAGCTATTGGTCAGGATGGGTCCTCTGTTCTTTACCTTGACCTTCTCAAGAACCTCAGCCCCTCTGACACACCAGGTTGAGTGTACAACATACAATGTCACCAGGGGCGTAACTAGAAATCACAGGGCCCCATAGCAAAATGTTGTATGCCCCCCCCCAAAAAAAAAAAATGAACTAATGCCATTGAACAACAGATTACCACACTCACATATATTAAGAGCTTTAAAGTGTTGGTGTCAGTGCTCCCTTATCTCAGTGCTGCTGTCAGTGTTCCCTTATCTCAGTGCTGGTGTCAGTGTTCCTGTTCTGTTCTTGCTACACGTTTGCCCCTGGGGTGTATGTAGCTCAACATACAGTTTAAACCTTGAATCCTACAATAACCAGACTGCCTGTAAGTTTGAATCTTTATTACGATGAACAGGTGGTGGCCATATAAGATAGGATGTACACACGCGGTACACACGCGGTACACGCGGTGAAACTAGAAATAAACAGACAATGAACATATGTAAGAACTACATGAACATAACAAATGTCTACTAGGTATACAAATAAACAGTCTTTAGCATACCAGCGATGCTGCCCTAGAAGGGTTAGGAAATCCTAAGAACATGCAGTACAGGCTTAGCTGGCTCCACTGCAGTCTGTCCTCATGGTAAAGATGAAAGAGTTGCATAGGAAATGGGCTAGTTCTTAGTATTATGACAGGAAATGTCTATTAACCATAGAACACTACCCATCAATAGTCCTTTGTTGAGAGTGGTATCTAGTGGGCAATGTTGATACTGCAAGTCCAGAAGATGTTATTGTTCCTTTTATAGGCAGAAGGCATGACACTCCCCGCCTGGTATCATCAGATACCACTATTTATTCCTTAGATGACAACAACAAGATTAGCTATATGGATAAGACAAGAAATAGCTCGAACAAGCGTCTTCCATTTTAAGAATCTGATAAATCTGTTAGATTTAAGCTGGCAGTCTGAAGTCACAGTCTGAAATGTCGAGATCTCAGGACGGATGTCAGCATCTGAGTCTGGCTCTACTAGTTCAATAGTGTTACTCTTAGGAACAGTCTGTTCTGCATTGTACAAGAATGCAGGTTCTGTAAACCACGTTGTGTCTTTAAGGTTACATGTAGCAACAGCTCTTGTAGCATGGTCTACAGGATTATGGTCAGTAGGTACATAGCGCCATTGTGTTGGACGAATGGATGACCTAATCCTCAACACTCTGTTGTTGACGTAGACAAAGAAACGTCTGGTCTCATTGTAGATGTAGCCCCGCACTACCTTGCTGTCAGTGTAGAGCTGGATATCCTTGAGGTCAATGTCCATCTCTGAGGTTATTAGTTCTGCTAGTTCAACAGCTAGTACTGCAGCACAAAGTTCTAGCCTAAGTACAGTGTACTCAGGGTGTGGAGCTAGCTTTGCCTTGCCCATGACGAATCGTACGTGGCATTGTGCTATAGTGTCAACAGTTCTTAAGTAGGCCACAGCAGCTATTGCCTTGATAGCAGCATCACAGAATATGCAAAGGTTTTGGCTCTGTGTCTGTGTAGAAGGTATGGGAGCATATGGGCACGAAATATGGAGATCAGATAAGACTGACAGAGAGTTCTTCCACTATACCCAAGAGTTCCTCTTATCAGGGGGTAGTGGGGCATTCCAGTCGGATGTTTCACAAATCAAGTCTCTAAGTAGGGATTTACCTTGAATTGTAACAGGTGCCGCAAATCCTAATGGGTCGTATAGGCTGTCGATTGTGGACAAGACACCTCTGCGAGTGAAGGGCTTTTCTTCTCCATTTATTTGGAAGGTAAAGGAATCAGATTTCAAGTCCCAAAGTAGACCTAGACTGGGCTGTACAGGTAAAGAGTCTGTACCTAGATCTAAGTCTCTTAGATCATTAGAAGGTCTTGAGCAGGGAAAGCTTCCATTACCTCTTTGCTGTTGGAAGCAATCTTGTGAAGCCTGAGATTTGAACAAGCGAGCATTTCCTGTGCTTAAGAAGACAGATTGCAGACTCACTGGAAGGTAAGGATTTCAAGCAGTCATCTACATAAGTCTTTCTCTACAAATTGCTTTACATCTGAGCCATATTCGAGTTCATTTTCTTGGGTGGAATGTCTGAGTCCATAGATAGCAACTGCAGGTGAAGGGCTATTTCCAAAGATGTGTACCCTCATGCGATACTCTGAGATGTCTTTGGAAGGGTCATTGTCTCTGAACCAAAGGGACCTTAGGAAGTTTCTGTCTTCCTCTCTGACCAGGAAACAATGGAACTTCTGTTGAATGTCAGCTATGAAGGCAATAGAATCTTTGCGGAAGCATACGAGCACTCCCAGGAGTTTGTTGTTGAGGTCTGGACCTGTCAAGAGGACATCATTCAAGGAGACACCCTTGAATTTGGCACTAGAGTCAAACACTTCTCTGATTTGACCTGGCTTTTTGGGATGGTACACTCCAAACATAGGGAAGTACCAACACTCTTCAGAGTCTTTAAGGGTGGGAACTATCTCAGTGTGACCGTTCTCAAAGATCTTCCCCATGAAAGAAAAGAAATGTTCTCTCATCTCTGGCTTTCTTTGTAAATTACGTCTAAGGGAAGTGAAACGTTGTAGCACTTGTTCTCTGTTATTGGGTAAGCGTTGTCTCTGTGGTCTGAAGGGAAGAGGTGCAACCCAGCTGTTTGTGCTTTTTTTGATTAGTCCTTGCTGCATTGCTTCTAAGAAGAGTTTGTCCACAATTGACATTGCCACACGATTGTCATCTTTAGTTCTTTGAGAGACTGTGCACCCTAAATGGTCTCGGTCACTGTCACAGGCAAAGTTGTCACTAGTGGGGCTTGTGAAGGGACAAGACAAGTGGGTGGTGTACGGCAATTCCTTAACAAGGAAGTGGTTGTGGCATGGCTGGAAAAGAGAGGGACGCCCATTCTCTAGGGTATTTGTGAGCATGCTGCTAATGGAGTCAGGTTTGTGCACGCTTCCTAGACAGACATCTCCTATGATGACTCATCCAAGGTCTAACCTCTGAGCATAAGGAGCTTTGCTGGGACCATTAATTTGAGCTCTTGATTTGTGAACTCGTAAGATATCTCTCCCAAGGAGTAGGATAATCTGAGCCTGAGGATCAAGTTCTGGTATCAGATGCGCTATGCATTTCAAGTGTGGGTGATGAGCAGCCACATCTGGTGTAGGAATTTCAGATCTATAGTCGGGGATCTGGTTGCATTCGATAAGAGTTGGCAAAGACAAGCATGATTGTCCATCAATGGACTCGACTTGGTAGCCGGATGCTCTCCTCCCCGCCGTCTCCACTATTCCTTCACAAGTTTTTAGGGAGTAGGGGATGCTGGGGCCTTTAATGCCAAAGATGTCAAAGAAGGTTGAGCTGGCTAATGACTTGTTACTTTGGTCATCCAGAATTGCGTAAAGCTTAATAGCTTTATCTTTTTGGCATGCTAGGTAGACTCTGACTAGGCAGATTTTGGAGCAGGACCTGCCACCTGTGACTCCTTTGCAGACCTCTGTACATTGTGAAGTGATCTCTGGTGTAGTTGTAATGGTGTGCTCTTCCTCCCCGCCATGCTCACTAGTGCTGCAAGTGTGTTGTAAAGTCCATGGAGCTGATCCAGGATGTAAACCTGTGTTGTGATCTGAGCTGTCACATTCTGTGCATTTTAAACTGACCTTACAGTCCTTGGCGAGGTGAGATGTGGAAGAGCAGCACCTGTAGCAGATGTGGTTCTCCTTGCAGAAGGCCTTGCAGTCCTGCAAGGTTTTCTCTCTGAAGGCTCTGCATTTTAGAAGAGGATGTGGCTTCCAATGCAAGGGACACTGATTACCAGGATCTTTGACCTTTGTCTCTGAGTTAGAGAAGCTGGCAGACCTGTGAAAAGAATCTGAAGGAGTCACGTTAATTTTGTGTACTGCTACTGGAGGTTTGCGAGGGTTAAGACCTGAAAGAGCAGCACATGACAATCTAAAATCAAAACTTGGATCATTTCTTGTTTTAGCTTGCTGACACAAAAAGTCCACAAAAACAGAAAAAGGAGGGAATAAAACATCATGCTGTCTTTTAAATCGGGATCCATGTGTAATCCACTGCTCCTGCAAGTTATAGGGTAGCTTTTGTACAATGGGGTGGACACCTCTGGCTGTGTCAAGGAATGCAAGTCCTTGTAAGTCCCCCTTGGATTTAGCTATTTGAAGTTCCATTAACAAGTCACTTAGCCCCCTAAGTTTCTGGTAGGCTTTGCTAGGTAATCTGGGAAAGTTACCAAGTCTTTTGAATAGTGCACTTTCTACAGCTTCTGCTGAACCATAACACTCATCAAGTCTATCCCAAATCATTTTAAGACCAGTGTCTGGGTAGTTTATATTTATTATCCTAATTTGCCTGGCATGCTTAGCAGACTCGTTTCCAAGCCATTTGATCAGGAGGTCTATCTCTTCACTGCAAGACAGATCTAAGTCTCTGATGGCATTTTGAAAGGAAGACCGCCAGGCTCTGTAGCTTTCAGGGCAGTTATTAAACTTTTCAAGTCCTTTGGTGACTAACTCACATCATGCAAAGAACCTTGCAAAGTCTATGGTGGCTTGGTTACCCTGCTGTGTGTTGCCATGGTGAGATGGTTGTGTGTAGTCATACCTTTTGAGGGTGTCGAGCCGAGCTCTGTCGTACCGTTCTGACTTGAACGTTGGTTCTGGAGGACGATTAGAAGGCTCTGTTATCTCACGTTTAGGGAGTCTTTCGTAGGAGGCACCACTTTAGATTTCTCCTGTTTGCAGGCTTGAGGCTTGTCGCTGACTTACCGTGTAATGTCTTTGGCTTGTCTCTTTGACATCATCTTTGTCACTGCTTGGCTTAAAATGTTGGTTGATGTAGAGAATCTTGAGTTTCAGCTTCTGGGTCGAGAATATTGCTGCCTCTTCTGCATTCACTTCTTGGGTATACAGCTAATTCTAAGGCCTCTGCTTCGGCTATGGCAGCTGCTGCTTCCATCTCTACAGTGAATTTCTCTAGGGTGACTTCTAGGAGGGCTTCCTCGGCCTCTAACTGTGCCTCTTGTGTCTTTAGCCTCACTTTCTGCTTTTCTTGCTCTAGGGCTACTTCCTCGGCCTCTAACTGTTGCTGCGCTTTCTCTGTCTTCAGCCTCACTTTCTCCTTTTTAATCTGCATTTCTTGCTCAGCAAACCCTGCTTGAGTCTTGGTGACTTCAGCTTTTGCACGTGCAATAGCGAGTGCATTGCTTGTGGAGGAAGATCTAGAGGAGCTGAAAACTTGGGACCTTGTCTTGCGTGAGGATGCCTGGCTATGTAACATGTTGCTTGCCGGAATGCTTGACTGTGTAGAGACTGCTGTATTGCCATATGCAGGTGACTGCACTGACAGGGTAGCAGGCCTCTGTGTAGTCACTGTCCTAAATCCCACTTGCTGGATAGCCGCTGTTTCACTGTTCTGTTCTCACTACACATTTTCCCCTGGTGTGTATGTAGCTCAACATACAGTTTAACCACCTAATACAGGGCACTTTCACCCCCTTCCTGCCCAAGCCATTTTTCAGCTTTCAGCAATGTCGCATTTTGAATGACTATTGCGCGGTCATGTTACACTGCACCCTAATGAAATTTTTATCATTTTTTTCCCACAAATAGAGCTTTCTTTTGGTGGTATTTGATCACCTCTACGGTTTTTATTTATTGCGCTATAAACAAAAGAAGAGGGACAAGTTTGAAAAAACACAATATTTAATATTTTAAATAATTTAAAATAATAAATATCCAATTTTTTTTTTTAAACAAATTTTTTCCTCAGTTTAGGCCGATACGTCTACATATTTTTGGTAAAAAAAAATCGCAATAAGCGTATATTGATTGGTTTGCACAAAAGTTATACTGTCTACAAAATAGGGGATAGATTTATAGCATTTTTATTATTATTTTTTTTTACTAGTCATGGCGGTGATCTGCAATTTTTATTGTGACTGCAATATTGAGGTGGACATATCGGACACTTTTGACACATTTTTGGGACCATTCACATTTATACAGCGATCCGTGCTATAAAAATGCATTGATTACTGTGTAAATGTGACTGGCAGGCAAGGGGTTGACACTAGGGGGTGATCGAGGGGTTAATGTGTGTCCTAGGGAGGTGATTCTAACTGTTTGGGGAGGGGACTGATTGGGGGAGGTGACCGATCGGTGTCCCTATGTACAAGGGACACATATCGGTCTCCTCTCCGACAGGACGTAGATCTGTGTGTTTACATACAAAGATCCACGGTCCTGCTCAGTTGCTGGGCAAACACGGGTGCCCAGCGGGCATCAGGTCCTCAGTGGCTCGGGAAGGCGATCATGTTATATGACTTCCACCCAGAACGAGAGCTGCCTCTTCCCACCGTCATATGACAGTGGGCGGGCAGCTAGTGGTTAAACCTTGAATCCTACAATAACCAGACTGTCTGTAACTTTGGATCTTTATTATGATGAACAGGTGGTGGTCATATAAGATAGGATGTACACACGCGGTACACACGGTGAAACTAGGAATAAACAGACAATGAACATATATAAGAACTACATGAACATAACAAATGTCTACTAGGTATACAAATAAACAGTCTTTAGCATACCAGCGATGCTGCCCTAGAAGGGTTAGGAGATCCTAAGAACATGCAGTACCAGGTCACGGCTCTGTGTCTTAACCACTTGAGCCCCGGACCATTATGCTGCCTAAGGACCAGAGGTCTTTTTCCAATTTGGAACTGCGTCGCTTTAACTGCTAATTGCGCGGTCATGCAATGCTGTACCCAAACGAAATTTGCGTCCTTTTCTTCCCACAAATAGAGCTTTCTTTTGATGGTATTTGATTACCTCTGCGGTTTTTATTTTTTGCGCTATAAACGGAAAAAGACCGAAAATTTTGAAAAAAAATGATATTTTCTACTTTTTGTTATAAAAAAAATCCAATAAACTCAATTTTAGTCATACATTTAGGCCAAAATGTATTCGGCCACATGTCTTTGGTAAAAAAAATGTCAATAAGCGTATATTTATTGGTTTGCGCAAAAGTTATAGCGTCTACAAACTAGGGTACATTTTCTGGAATTTACACAGCTTTTAGTTTATGACTGCCTATGTCATTTCTTGAGGTGCTAAAATGGCAGGGCAGTACAAAACCCCCCCAAATGACCCCATTTTGGAAAGCAGACACCCCAAGGAAATTGCTGAGAGGCATGTTGAACCCATTGAATATTTTTTTTTTTGTCCCAAGTGATTGAATAATGACAAAAAAAAAAATATTTACAAAAAGTTGTCACTAAATGATATATTGCTCACACAGGCCATGGGCCTATGTGGAATTGCACCCCAAAATACATTCAGCTGCATCTCCTGAGTACGGGGATACCACATGTGTGGGACTTTTTGGGAGCCTAGCCGCGTACGGGGCCCCGACAACCAATCACCGCCTTCAGGATTTCTAAGGGTGTAAATTTTTGATTTCACTCTTCACTGCCTATCACAGTTTCGGAGGCCATGGAATGCCCAGGTGGCACAAACCCCCCCCCAAATGACCCCATTTTGGAAAGTAGACACCCCAAGCTATTTGCTGAGAGGCATATTGAGTCCATAGAATATTTTATATTTTGACACAAGTTGTGGGAATGTGACACATTTTTTTTTGCACAAAGTTGTCACTAAATGATATATTGCTCACACAGGCCATGGGCATATGATGAATTGCACCCCAAAATACATTTAGCTGCTTCTCCTGAGTATGGGGATACCACATGTGTGGGACTTTTTGGGAGCCTAGCCGCGTACGGGGCCCCGAAAACCAATCACCGCCTTCAGGCTTTCTAAGGGCGTGAATTTTTGATTTCACTCTTCACTGCCTATCACATTTTCGGAGGCCATGGAATGCCCAGGTGGCACAACCCCCCCCCCAAATGACCCCATTTTGGAAAGAAGACACCCCAAGCTATTTGCTGAGAGGCATGGTGAGTATTTTGCAGCTCTCATTTGTTTTTGAAAATGAAGAAAGACAAGAAAAAAATTTTTTTTTTTCTTTTTTCAATTTTCAAAACTTTGTGACAAAAAGTGAGGTCTGCAAAATACTCACTATACCTCTCAGCAAATAGCTTTGGGTGTCTACTTTCCAAAATGGGGTCATTTGGGGGGGGTTTGTGCCACCTGGGCATTCCATGGCCTCCGAAACTGTGATAGGCAGTGAAGAGTGAAATCAAAAATTCACTCCCTTAGAAAGCCTGAAGGCGGTGCTTGGTTTTCGGGGTCCCGTATGCAGCTAGGCTCCTAAAAAGTCTATCAATATATCATTTAGTGACAACTTTGTGCAAAAAAAAAAAAAAAAAAATTTTGTCTCTTCCCCGCAACTTGTGTCGCAATATAAAATATTCCATGGACTCGACATGCCTCTCAGCAAATAGCTTGGGGTGTCTACTTTCCAAAATGGGGTCATTTGGGGGGGTTTTGAACTGTCCTGGCATTTTATGCACAACATTTAGAAGCTTATGTCACACATCACCCACTCTTCTAACCACTTGAAGACAAAGCCCTTTCTGACACTTTTTGTTTACATGAAAAAGTTTTTTTTTTTGCAAGAAAATTACTTTGAACCCCAAAACATTATATATTTTTTTAAAGCAAATGCCCTACAGATTAAAATGGTGGGTGTTTCATTTTTTTTTTTTTCACACAGTATTTGCGCAGCGATTTTTCAAACGCATTTTTTGGGGAAAAAACACACTTTTTTAAATTTTAATGCACTAAAACGCACTATATTGCCCAAATGTTTGATGAAATAAAAAAGATGATCTTAGGCCGAGTACATGGATACCAAACATGACATGCTTTACAATTGCGCACAAACGTGCAGTGGCAACAAAATAAATACATTTTTAAAAGCCTTTAAAAGCCTTTACAGGTTACCACTTTAGATTTACAGAGGAGGTCTACTGCAAAAATGACTACCCTTGATCTGACCTTCGCGGTGATACCTCACATGCATGGTGCAATTGCTGTTTACGTTTGACGACAGACCGCCACTTGTGTTCGCCTTAGTGCAAGAGCAGGGGGCGATAGGGGTGCTTTTTTTTTTCTTTATTATTTTTTTGCTTTTTTATCTTATTTTTAAACTGTTCCTTTCATTTTTTTTTTTTTTTTAATCATTTTTATTGTTATCTCAGGGAATGTAAATATCCCCTATGATAGCAATAGGTAGTGACAGGTACTCTTTTTTGAAAAAATTGGGGTCTATTAGACCCTAGATCTCTCCTCTGCCCTCAAAGCATCTGACCACACCAAGATCGGTGTGATAAAATGCTTCCCCAATTTACCAATGACGCTATTTACATCCGGCGAAATCTAAGTCATAAAATGCTCGTAGCTTCCGGTTTCTTAGGCCATAGAGATGTTTGGAGCCACTCTGGTCTCTGATCAGCTCTATGGTCAGCTGGCTGAATCACCGGCTGCATTCTCAGGTTTCCTGTTGAGACAGGAGAGCCAGAGAAAAACACGGAAGACGGTGGGGGGGTCATTCCCTCCCACGGCTTGTAAAGGCAGTCTAGAGGCTAATTAGCTGCTAGGATTGCTTTTACATGAAAGCCGACCGCTGACTGAAAAGAATGATACCAAGATGATACCTAAACCTGCAGGCATCGTTCTGGTATAACCACTCAAAGTCGTGAATGGCGTACCTGAAGACAAAAAAATGGTTAACAATAAAGCACAGTAAACGGTAAAGTATAAAAAATTGCATACCTGAAAACAAACATGATAAAACATAATAACAATAAAACACTGAAGAATAGAATACAGTAAAAAAGAGCAGAACAATAGAGAGAATAGAGAGAGAGGGAACAATAAAACGACAACTATTTTTTTAAATTTTATATATATATATATATATATATATTTTTTTTTACACTTTTTTTGTAACTAACTTTTATAACTGTAACCGGTTCCAGGTTCAGGTCTCTCAAAATGAGATGGCATCTTGGGAGACCCTGTGAAAGTGTGCCTAGTCTGTGCAATGCTGTACCCTACGCTAATACTCAACTAGTGAATGGTAGCGTTCAAAACATTCACCAATGCAAAAACCAGGATTGTCAGGACAGGAGGGACAATAATAGCGGGTGTCACACCTATATCCGTGCTTGCTGCAGACACAACATCTTTTTTGGGGGGGTTCGTTGGGTAGGGGTACTCGGGAGGACATAAAGAAAATGCCTCTCATGCAGCCGACTGCATTTGGTTGGGAATGTGAATGGGGGAAGTACAGGCGCTGCAGAAGTGGTGGGTTCCCAATTAGGATTGGCGAATACAGCAGGAAGGGCACTATGGGCACGCAGGCCCGGATTTACTCCCTTTGCCGCCCCAAGGCCGGGCCCTTTAATGCCGCCCCCCCCCCCCCCCACACACACACACACACACACACACCACCAGAAAGAGCCCCCAGACATGATACGGTCAAAGACTGCAGACATGATACAAGAGATGGTCAGAGACTGCAATCATAGTACAGGAGATGGTCAGAGATTGCAGACATGATACAGGAGACGGTCAGAGACTGCAGTTCCTATGGACATTAGTAGATAATGGCCGATAGGCCCTCTCACCTGACCCAGCGATACAGCAACGGTTCCCTCTGATCAGGAGTCAGCTCACTCTGAATTGCCCGTGGCGAGTCTGTTGGGTAGCACCCAGATCTGTATTCCTGCAATGACTCCATTCCTTTCTCCGCCAGGGATGGCGCCAGGCTGTGTGGCTTTCCCTCTGGTGGCGCAGGGCAGCGGGGTTCTCTCTCTGATGGTGTTCCCTCAGCACTGCCCTCTCCCTCTGGAGTCCTGGGTGTACTTTCCTAGGTGTAGACCCCCCCAGGACAAACCACCCCCCTCCATTAGTACAGACCCCCCCAGGACAAACCCCCATCCATTAGTACAGACCCCCACCAGGACAAACCCCCCTCCCTTCATTAGTACAGATCCCCCCAGGACAAACCCCCCTCCCTTAGTACAGACCCCCCCTAGGACAAACCCCCCTCCCTTCATTAGTACAGACCCCCCCAGGACAAACCCCCCTCCCTTCATTAGTACAGATCCCCCCAGGACAAACCCCCCTCCCTTAGTACAGACCCCCCTAGGACAACCCCCCCTCCCTTCATTAGTACAGACCCCCCCAGGACAAACCCCCCTCCCTTTATTAGTACAGACCCCCCAGGACAAACCCCCCTCCCTTCATTAGTACAGACCCCCCAGGACAAACCCCCCTCCCTTCATTAGTACAGACCCCCCAGGACAAACGCCCCTCCATTAGTACAAACCCCCCAGGACAACCCCCCTCCATTAGTACATACCCCCCAGGACAACCCACCCTCCATTAGTAAATACCCCCCAGGACAACCCCCCTCCATTAGTACAACCCCCCCAGGTCAACCCCCCCTCCATTAGTACATACTCCCCAGGACAACCCCCCAGGACAACCCCCCTCCATTAGTACAACCCCCCCAGGTCAACCCCCCCTCCATTAGTACAAACCCCCCCAGGACAACCCCCTCTCCATTAGTACAAACCCCCCCAGGTCAACCCTCAACCCCTCCATTAGCACAGACCCCCCCAGGACAAACCACCCCTCCCTTCATTAGTACAGACCCCCCCAGGACAAACCCCCCTCCCTTCATTAGTACAGACCCCCCAGGACAAACGCCCCTCCATTAGTACAAACCCCCAGGACAACCCCCCTCCATTAGTACATACCCCCCAGGACAACCCCCCTCCATTAGTACAAACCCCCCCTGAGGTCAACCCCCCTCCATTAGTACAAACCCCCCTCAGGACAACCCCCTCTCCATTAGTACAACCCCCCCCCAGGTCAACCCCCACCCCCTCCATTAGCACAGACCCCCCCCAGGACAAACCACCCCTCCCTTCATTAGTACAGACCCCCCCAGGACAAACCCCCCCTCCATTAGTACAGACCCCCAGGACAACCCCCCCTTCATTAGTACAACCCCCCCCAGACAAACCCCCCCTTCACTAGTACAGAGCCCCAGGACAACCCCCCCTTCACTAGTACAGAGCCCCAGGACAACCCCCCCTTCACTAGTACAGAGCCCCAGGACAACCCTCCCTTCTCTAGTACAGAGCCCCAGGACAACTCCCCCTCCATAAGTGAACAGATGGAACAGATGGAGACAGGCTTGGGCGGGAGTGAGAGACACAAGAGAACACGCGCCCCCCCGCCCCCCGCACAGAGACCAGCCGCTCCGATCTCCGGCGGCTGCTCTCCTTCTCTGACAGAAGGAGGGAGGGGGGACAGGCTGAAGCCTCGAAAAAAACAGCAGTGGCGGTGGTGGGAGCGGAGGGAGCTGCGTCTGGACACAGAGAGTAGGAGGAGGGAGAGGAGCACTCTAGCGCTTCAGCGCCCCCACCTCTCTGGTGCCCGGGTGCGCTGCATGCTGCTAGGTTAGTGTGGGGGGCAGCCGAGAAGTCATTGCAGGAGCGGCGCCGGGCCGCCCCTGTACCACTGCCGCCCCGAGGCCTGGCCTCGGTGGCCTTGTGGGAAATCCGGCCCTGTGGGCACGACGGGCCTGTGTTTGTCTTTTTGGTGGCAGCGGGACACTACTTGTGCTTGCCACCTCACCAGCTTGAACTGCACTTATGGGACTCGCCACATCACCAAATGTTACTGCAGTGCTGGTTTGACTACGACCGGGGTGTACTAGGCTGCTGGTGCTTGCCAGTGCACCAAAACGCTACCAAAAAACTATTAGCGATCGCAGGGATCAGGCCTGACTCTGCGAACGCTGCAGTTATGCGTTTAGTGTTTTGTAAGTGACAGTGATCGATCGATACTGCACTTGGGTGGGCTGGGCTGGGCGGAGGGGCAAAACGCAGGTGCTAGCAGGTACCTGGGCTGATCCCGCTAACACTGCGTTTTTGGGAACCCTAAACTGCTGGGGACGCTAGTATAGATCTGATTGGATCAGATATTGATCCGTTCAGATACTATACCACTAAGGGAGGCGTATGCTGCGTGCGTGGGTGTTAGTGGTACTGGCGCTAACCTGACGCTGCCTGGGGCTGGTGCTTGCCAGTTCACCAAAATGCTACCAAAAAAACTGTTAGCGATCGCAGGGATCAGGCCTGACACTGCGAATGCTGCAGTTATGCGTTTAGTGTTTTGTAAGTGACAGTGATCGATCGATACTGCACTTGGGTGGGCTGGGCGGAGGGGCAAAACGCAGGTGCTAGTAGGTATCTGGGCTGATCCCGCTAACGCTGCGTTTTTGGGAACCCTAAACTGCTGGGGACGCTAGTATAGATCTGATCGGATCAGATATTGATGCGTTCAGATACTATACCACTAAGGGAGGCGTATGCTGCGTGCGTGGGTGTTAGCGGTACTGGCGCTAATCTGACGCTGCCTGGGGTGATGCATATCACTGCCGGACGATCAGGGGGCTAAACCTTTATTAGGTAATAAACGGCGGGTGCCCTGACACTATAAAAAATAAACAAACTAACCAACGTCACCCGTAACACTTATACGGTGATCAGTGGTGAAAGGGTTAACTAGGGGGCAATCAAGGGGTTAAAACATTTATTAGGTAGTATATGGGGGTCCCTGTCGCTATAAAACGCTGACGGCGAACCTAAATATTTACGTCCCTAACTAACGTCACCAGCAACACTAATACAGCGATCAGAAAAATTATCGCTTAGTGATACTGGTGACAGGGGGTGATCAAGGGGTTAAAACTTTATTAGGGGGGTTAGGGGGTACCCTAGACCTACAGGGGGCTAACCCTAACTGTCCTAACACTGTAACTGTCACAAACTGACACCAATGCAGTAATCAGGAAAAAAAAAAAACTGCTGGTGTCAGTTTGTGACGGGGGGGGGGGGTGATTGGGGGGGGTCGGGGGGGGGGGATTGGGGTGTTTTGTGTGCCTGGCATGTTCTACTGTGTGTGTAGTGTTTTCACTCACATAACAGTCTTCTCTCCTCGGCGCCGGAACGGAAAATACTGAGCCGAGGAGAGATGACATCATTTCCTTTGCTGCTGTTTAGCATACAGCAGCAAAGGAAATGATCTGATTGGCCGGCGGCGATCGCGAGGGGGGGGCACGAACGGATGGCCTCCCCCTCACCTCCGATCACCGGGGGACAAAACAGGACCGCCTCGGGCACCGGGGGGGGTCCGATCGGACCCCCTACCCGCGGGAGGCAAATCACATATATGTACGTGATTTTGCCTGCCCGTGCCGCCTTGCCGACATACATCAGCGTGAGGCGGTCCTTAAGTGGTTAATGAACACATGGAGTTGTGGCTCAGCTTGGGTACCCCCGTAGCAAGCTACTTGCTGTGGGGGCACTCAACAGGAGGGAGGGGCCAGGTGCACCAACCCGAGAAGAGGAGGATCTGGGCTGCTTTGTGCAAAACAATTACACAGAGCAGGTAAGTATAACATGTTTGTTATTTTTAACAAAAAAAAAGTGACACTTTAGTATCACTTTATTATATATTGTCACCCAATATGGTTGGTAACTATGCAAGCATTAAATTGAATAACAATGGTAATAACACAATTTATACAAAGTCATTAACAGTAAGGACTAGGCATGCAATGAGATTTGGCATCCAGATCAGCATAAAAAATAGCAAGGCCACTTCAAGTGCAGCAGTGGCAGGTAGTAAAGTCTACCGAGTGGTAGAACTATACTGCCAGAGTGCATTTATGGAGGCAATGCTAGTCCTAGACTGACTGGGTATGCATTGTCCAAAAGAAAAGGAGGATGGTAATAGAGGGGGCAGTGAAACAAAGAGGGATCGCAGAATAATTATTATGGGAGGGCAGCCCTTTGAGATGTTCATTTGCCGAATATCATTGGGATCCTTTAAGAGCATTGGTGCACCTAATGACAAGGTAAAGGTTTGGTATAATGTGGCATAGGGTTTGTATATGTGCAAACTAGGTTTGGAATAAGTGCGGTATAAACTGCAATATGTGTGGGGTATGAATTGGTTACACTTGGTGTCCCAATCTCAGTGGCTCAGTCCCTGCTAGCAGTTGGAGAATAGCCCTCTCACCAGTCCCCAGGAAGCTAAAAGCCTAAGGTAATCAACAGGTGGAAACAGAGGGTGAGTGGATGTTCCAGTCTTCCTGTGCCAGTGATGCAGCTGCTATGATATGGACAATGCTGCTCTGTCCCTACTCCCAGTCTCAGGTAGGGATTTCCACTGGTATGGTCTCCAGCTGGCAGGTGCATATTCAGACAGAACTCCTTCAGTGCCAAAAGGAAAAACTTTCCTGGGCAGTTTAATAAAAATCATCTCTCCACTCCTTCTATTGCACAGTGCCTAGAGGGATCTGTAGTGTAACTATTATTGTGTAGCCATGATATGGCTGCCGTCTCAAACCACAACTCCCAGGATTCTCAGTGCTCTGCATAGAAGTCTATGGGCTTGGTTGTCTTTAGCTCAGCTGGCTGCTGAGGAGGATGGTGCAGCATAACATCAGTATCTCCTTCTTCATATTGCTGTAGCCCAGCATGTATGAAGCATCTGCATTATTGTGAAAGATAATTCTACAAATAGGCGCAATTGCATGGAAAGAATGCCCCTGGAGGAAGATGAGGTAATACCATATACATGTCACTAGGGCCAGCCTCTATCTGGGAAAAAAGTAGATTCTGCTAGGGACATCCACTCCAGACAATTAACTTCTCTCTTTATACATCTGAGCCATGGGTAGGTCTGCCACCATGTGCCATACAGAGATAAGATGGTTATCTAGTGGGGAGGTGGGCATAGACTGTGTGAATAATGTGGACTGTGAAGGTCACCAAAAGTGCTACAGTGAGTTATGTGTCAACAAATGCCAAGACCTCGTGGATGAGCCAACGTTAGGTAGGTCTGCCATGTGCCATACAGAGATAAGATGGTTGTCTGATGGGGAGATGGTCATAGAGTGACAGCCATATATGACTCTATATTAGGGACATTTTTGTATTTAAAACATTTTTTTAATTCCTTAACTAGCCATCACCACACGATCCTATGAATGAATTCATGGCAAAAATATTTTTTGTTCATTTAAGTTGAAAAAAGTAGACAGCGTCCTTATGTGGGGCTGCTGGGTACTGTCATGCTGTATAAATGTCCATCTGTCAACACTGCCTGTGTGACATATGTGGATTGCGAATGTCACCAGACGTGCCGCAGCGAGTTTTGTGTCAACAAGTGCCGCGTCCCTGTGGGTGAGCCAACTTTAGGTAGGCCCGCCATGTACCATACAGAGATAAGATGGTCTTAGGATGGAAATATGGTCACAGACTGACCACCAGACCAGGTATGTGATGATTTATCAAGAAGACACTTGGGGGTTTTAAATATTTTTCTAAAGCCTAGAGCTAAAGTTAAGTGACTCAATCAACAAATCCATGCCAAAAAAAGTTTCTGTTTGTTCCAGCTGAAAAAAGTGGGCAGTGTCCTCTCTTTGGGCTGCCTGGTGCTATAATGATGTTCAAATGTCCATCTGTCAACACAAACGCCTGTGTCAATGATGTGGACTCTGAAGGTTCCCAGAAGTGCTGCAGCAAGTACTGTGTCAACAAATGCCGGGACTCTATGGATGAGCTGAACTAAACTTAGGTAGGTCTGCCATGTGCCAAACAACGATGAAGATGGTTGTCTGATGGAGAGATGGTCATAGATGGATCCTTAGTAGGGATGAGCTTCGAGTTCGAGTCGAACTCATGTTCGACTCGAACATTGGCTGTTCGCAAGTTCGCCGAACAGCGAACAATTTGGGGTGTTCGCGGCAAATTCGAATGCCGCGGAACACCCTTTAAAAGTCTATGGGAGAAATCAAGAGTGCTAATTTTAAAGGCTTATATGCAAGTTATTGTCATAAAAAGTGTTTGGGGACCCGGGTCCTGCCCCAGGGGACATGGATCAATGCAAAAAAAAGTTTTAAAAACGGACGTTTTTTCAGGAGCAGTGATTTTAATAATGCTTAAAGTCAAACAATAAAAGTGTAATATCCCTTTAAATTTCGTAGCTGGGGGTGTCTATAGTATGCCTGTAAAGGGGCGCATGTTTCCCGTGTTTAGAACAGTCTGACAGCAAAATGACATTTCGAAGGAAAAAACCCATTTAAAACTACTCGCGGCTATTGCATTGCCGACAATACACATAGAAGTTCATTGATAAAAACGGCATGGGAATTCCCCACAGGGGAACCCCGAACCAAAATTAAAAAAAAAAAATGACGTGGGAGTCCCCCTAAATTCCATACCAGGCCCTTCAGGTCTGGTATGGATATTAAGGGGAACCCCGGACAAAATTAAAAAAAAAAATGACGTGGGGTTCCCCCTAAATTCCATACCAGACCCTTCAGGTCTGGTATGGATTTTAAGGGGAACCCCACGCCAAAAAAAAAAAAAATGGCATGGGGTCCCCCCAAAAATCCATACCAGACCCTTATCCGAGCACGCAACCTGGCAGGCCGCAGGAAAAGAGGGGGGATGAGAGTGCGCCCCCCCCGAACCGTACCAGGCTACATACCCTCAACATTGGGAGGGTGCTTTGGGGTAGCCCCCCAAAAACACCTTGTCCCCATGTTGATGAGGACAAGGGCCTCATCCCGCAACCCTGGCCGGTGGTTGTGGGGGTCTGCGGGCGGGGGTCTTATCGGAATCTGGAAGCCCCCTTTAACAAGGGGACCCCCAGATCCCGCCCCCCCGTGTGAAATAGTAAGGGGGTACTTACCCCTACTATTTCACTAAAAAACTGTCAAAAATGTTCAAAATGACAAGAGACAGTTTTTGACAATTCCTTTATTTAAATTCTTCTTCTTTCTTCTATCTTCCTTCATCTTCTTCTTCTTCTGGTTCTTCTAGTTCTTCTTCTGGCGTTCTCGTCCAGCATCTCCTCCGCGGCGTCTTCTATCTTCTTCTCCTTGGGCCGCTCCGCACCCATGGCATGGGGGGAGGCTCCCGCTCTTCATCTTCTTCTTCATCTTCTTCTCTTCTTCCTTCTTCTCTTCTTCTCTTCTTCATTTTCTTCTCCGGGCTGCTCCGCATCCATGCTGGCATGGAGGGAGGCTCCCGCTGTGTGACGGCTTCTCCTCGTCTGACGGTTCTTAAATAAGGGTGGCGGGGCCACCCGGTAACCCCGCCCCCCTCTGACGCACGGGACATGACGGGACTTCCCTGTGGCATTCCTTGTGACGTCACAGGGAAGTCCTGTCAAGTCACCGTGCATCAGAGGGGGGCGGGGTCACCGGGTGGCCCCGCCCCCGTTATTTAAGAACCGTCAGACGAGGAGACGCCGTCACACAGCGGGAGCCTCCCTCCATGCCAGCATGGGTGCGGAGCGGCCCGGAGAAGAAAATGAAGAAGAGAAGAAGAGAAGAAGAGAAGAAGAGAAGAGCGGGAGCCTCCCCCCATGCCATGGGTGCGGAGCGGCCCGAGGAGAAGAAGATAGAAGACGCCGCGGAGGAGATGCTGGACGAGAACGCCGGAGGAAGAACCAGAAGAGCCAGAAGAACTAGAAGAAGAAGATGAAGGAGATAGAAGAAAGAAGAAACATTTAAATAAAGGAATTGTCAAAAACTGTCTCTTGTCATTTTTAACATTTTTGACAGTTTTTTAGTGAAATGGTAGGGGTAAGTACCTCCTTACCATTTCACACGGGGGGGGCCAGGACCTTTAAGATTCCGATAAGCCCCCCGCCCGCAGACCCCCACAACCACCGGCCAGGGTTGTGGGGATGAGGCCCTTGTCCTCATCAACATGGGGACAAGGTGTTTTGGGGGGCTACCCCAAAGCACCCTCCCAATGTTGAGGGCATGTGGCCTGGTACGGTTCAGGAGGGGGGGGGCACTCTCGTCCCCCCCACTTTTCCTGCGGCCTGCCAGGTTGCGTGCTCAGATAAGGGTCTGGTATGGATTTTTGGGGGGACCCCATGCCGTTTTTTTTTTTTTTTTTGGCGCGGGGTTCCCCTTAAAATCCATACCAGACCTGAAGGGTCTGGTATGGAATTTAGGGGGAACCCCACGTCATTATTTTTTTAAATTTTGGCCGGGGTTCCCCTTAATATCCATACCAGACCTGAAGGGCCTGGTATGGAATTTAGGGGGACTCCCACGTCATTTTTTTTTTTTTATTTTGGTTCAGGGTTCCCCTGTGGGGAATTCCCATGCCGTTTTTATCAATGAACTTCTATGTGTATTGTCGGCAATGCAATAGACGCGAGTAGTTTTAAATGGGTTTTTTCCTTCGAAATGTAATTTTGCTGTCAGACTGTTCTAAACACGGGAAACATGCGCCCCTTTACAGGCATACTATAGACACCCCCCAGCTACGAAATTTAAAGGGATATTACACTTTTATTGTTTGACTTTAAGCATTATTAAAATCACTGCTCCTGAAAAAACGTCCGTTTTTAAAACTTTTTTTTGCATTGATCCATATCCCCTGGGGCAGGACCCAGGTCCCCAAACACTTTTTATGACAATAACTTGCATATAAGCCTTTAAAATTAGCACTTTTGATTATTCATGTTCGTGTCCCATAGACTTTAACGGTGTTCGCGTGTTCGAACAAACTTTTTTCCTGTTCGCATGTTCTGGTGCGAACCGAACAGGGGGGTGTTCGGCTCATCCCTAATCCTTAGGCTTGTGGAGCATATATTGTGTTCAGTAGGCTTGGACCTGACTGGTAGGCTAGCACTGGGAGAAAGGACAGTGATGGCGAACCTTGGCAACCCAGATGTTTTGGAACTACATTTCCCATGATGCTCTACTACACTGCAGAGTGCATGAGTATCATGGGAAAAATGGAGTTCCAAAACTTCTGAGGTGCCAAGGTTCATCATCACTGGCATTGGACAATTCCTGAGCAGCAATGAGTTTTCTCTTATGGTGGACCTTACATAACCATGGTGTCCTTTATTCAATTCATTTTTTTAGCTTGCCTCCTCCAGCATCAGTGCAGATAATGTACCTATAAGGTCACTGGTGCTATCACTGACAGGATGTTAGCGGACTCTACAGCCCACAAAGCACACCATCTTTGAATGTAGGGAAGACTTCCAACCACTTTTGATCCCTATAGGGGTCTTGCATAACTTTCAGGGAATCCCAAGTCAGTAGCAAAATTAATGGGCAGAAGAGATTATCAAGCTTGAACAAGCCATTCACTTGAGATGGGGGACTGATGAGTCAGTTACCAAATATCTATCTAATGAAGCATCTTTTCATGAGCCTGAACGATTGTTTTAGCCACACATGAATGTGTATGTCCTGAGCAAATAATGTTTAGGGAAATCCATTCCAAATTATAAATTTTTCCCAAAGATCGGTTGGCAATGTGATGTCCACAGAGGTGGTACAACCATTTCCTAAAATGAAGATTATTGGGTAGCCATAGGTGGAGATTGACCAAAACTAGTGCTTATAGAATCTGGTGCAACTGTGCCAATCATCCATTCAGCATTAAACTTCAACTTGTTCAATAAAGCTTTGACAACAAACTCTAAGCCCAGGTTCACACTGACAGCGGGATTGAAATCGTGAGAGCTCACCTGAACTCGCACGCTTTCATACCCTCACGTTAGACCGACTTCAGGGGCAATTTCAGAGACATTTGTGCGGGTTCCTGCACAGATGTCTATTGAAATCGCAACCCAAAATTGCCAAAAGTAGTACAGAAAATACTTTTGGGAATCGGTGCGGCGCCGCAAAGTCAGCGTTGCACCGATTCGGATGATGCCATTGCCAGCAATAGCCAAATCCCACCAATGTGAAGGCTAAAGGCTGTTTGAGTACAATGCCCCACTGCACCAGATTCTGTGTCTACTAGTTTTAGTAAATCTGCCCCATCATGTCATGTGTTTTCTTGGGAATTTGGAGGTATGGAAAATGTTTTCTATTTTTTTTTTTAAACAATATTTTTTTATTGGTTTTCACAATGTACATTACAGGACAAGCATTATTTACATTGTTGAAGTTGTACAAGGTGAATAATAAATGCAGTGCTTACTACACTAATAACAGTAGTTATAACTTGGATACTCGAGCTATCTATATGGTTGTAAATTTTGACCTCATCAGGAGGTACAGCCTGTCACCCCTTTTGGGTTTACACTGTGAACAGACTTTTTGCTGGGTTGTCACAGAGTAGCTCGCCTTGGACCTTATGGAGGATCCATAGGGAGAAAAAAGCAGAAGTAGCAAGTACTGTCAATGACATGTTATACTTTAAGAACATAGATGTAATTTAGTCATAGGTACAGAATTATTCCCACACACCCAACACGCCACGATATGAGACTCATTGGAAAGTATCCAAAATTTGCAGGTTGACCGCTCCTGTTACTATTCCGCTCCACCAAAAGGCATCAATGTGCTTCAAAGTATCAATATTTTTTTTTATTCAAATCTCATAAATGTGTAGAGGCATATTTTGAGGATCTCCAAATCTCCCAATGTTTGTGGAAAGTCGGAGATCCTCTTTTTGTGTAGGCCAAAATTGTTTCCATTGTATATTGAGCATTTACTCTGGAGATAACCTCTTCTATCCTAGGGGGTGCCCGAGACCGCCATTTCCTTGCGGGCTGCGAACAGGATATGGATGACCACTTTCCTCATTAGAGGAGGAAAGGATTCAATACCCAGGCTCAATAGCGTAAGTGCAGGATTAAGGGCTAGGTGTACATTAGCAATATTTAAGATAAGGGATTGAATATCCTTCCAGAAAGGTTGTATGACCTTACAGCTCCAAAAGATATGGAGAAGATTTCCTGTGGACATACATTCCCTCCAGCATAGTGCTGAGATGGTAGGTTTCATCTTATTCAGGCGAGAGGGTGTAAGATACCATCTATGTAAAAGCTTTTGTGCATTATTCCAATGGTCTATGCAAGATGAGGATTTACTATTGTATTTTATGGCTACGTGCCATTGGTGCAAGGGGTATTCTCTTTGTAAGTCCCGTTCCCACCTTGTCATATTGGGTAGCTTAGATTGTAAATAAGTAGGGGTAGCGATTGTGTAAAACAGGGATATGCCTTTGACGTGGTCCATTTCAGCAACTAAAATGATAAAGCGACCTCGGGGGTCAGCATGTACCTGTAATAAAGAAAAAGTTTTCCTATCTCTGACAGCAATTAGTACTCCATTCGTTGGCTGTAAACACCTGTGGGAATTTGGCATGTGTGCATTTCGGGGGTTTCCTGCTAGAAAAGTGAGTCTCATATTATATCGCAATTCGCATCCATGGCTCTTTTCCAAAGGGCTCTCCTTTTGTAGGGACTGTTCAGGCCTCTCACATTAAATGAGATCAGCTTAAGATTCATTCCGGTGGTAGTAAGTGCAGTTGTGCCCTCTGGTGGTGGTATCGGGTGTTGTAAGTGAAGTGGGTGGTGTGTCCAGTGTGCAGGGGTCCTTGTACTGATCAAGTAAACTTGTAGAATCAGAAATCAAATAAACTAGAACTTGTGATAGAAGAAAACATATAAGCCGCATCCTTCACGGAGAATTTGTTACGGAAAACATCTTGCAACTTACGTGGGGGTAAAAAGAACAGTCAGTCAAATAACCGCCGAACAACGGGTGGGTTGATCAGAAAATTTTACACTCGCTGTGCAGATTGAAGGCACTAGGTGTGTCATGTAACTGGTACACAGGTTACACTAATAGGAGATTGATGTTGTGTAGTACAGTCCCGGGTATGATAACTACTTGTTTCTTTTATGCTGGTGATGGTTGTTGTGCCTCCCACGGAGGGGGTCGGGATCCTCTGGTTTTCCATTCTAAGGCAACAACTTCCATTTCAAAGAAGCTCCATGCATTTATCAATTAATGTGATTGCATGCGATTCGTTGTGCATATCCACAGTATCCATAGTTTGGCTGGGAATCCCCATTTGTAGATAACTTTATGGTTACGCAGGATCTTGGTGATCAGGACCAAATTGTGTATCGCTGTCAGAGTGGCTTGCGACAGATCAGCATACAACGCAAACCCAGCAAAGGGGTCAGGAAGGGCAGGATGTTTTCTGGCATATCGCATCAGCTGGTCTTTGATGTGATAAAAGTGGATTCTCGCTATAACATCCCTGGGGATCTGGGCAGGGAGGAAGGATGGTTTCGGTAGCCTGTGGGCCCTGTCTATTATTACATCCGCAGACCCTAGTGATGGAAGGGCCATTACCATGAGCTTCTGAAGGAATGCCGTCAGTTCTGCTGGCTTAACTGACTCAGGGACGCCTCTGAACTTGATGTTGTTCCTGTGGGCCCTGTCTTCGATGTCCGCCATTTTAAGTCGCATGGTTTTGATCTCTTCCTTGACATCAAAATGAGCATCTACTAGCTCATTATGTGCTAGTGTAAATTCCTCCATTTTTTTCTCCACATATTCCACTCTGCTAGTTACTACTGCCACTTATCGCTGGGTAGTCTGCATAAAAACTGCCATGTCACATTGGAGGGCCCCCCTTAAGGTTTGTAGCATCTCTTTCATGGTGGTATGTAAGATGGACTGCCCTGATTTGGGGAATGCATCCAGCTGCTGGGTATATGAGGAGGATTCCTCCATTTCCTCTCCCTCTATCCCTGCGCCATCCCGGGGCTCCCCTTCATCCCCAATCCTCCTCTTTTGTTTCACAGGACTGCTAAAGGGGGAGGATGGCAACGGATGGTCATTGCAGCAGGACTCACCCATGGATGGCTCTGGATGACTGTCCGCGTGTGCTGTGGAGGCTGACGAACGGCTCCCGGCGCCGGCGCCATCTTGGATTTCTCGGCCTGTGGTGAAGGGGAAGAAATTGATAAGTTTTCTCAGCCCTTCTCTCTCCTTCCTTTTAGCCATCACTGCCGCTGAGTGCCCCTCGTCCTTGGGTATCGATCGGTGTGCTTTTTAGCTGGTGTAGTAATCTGTGAGCCGCTATGATACACCCGTTATATCAGAGCTCAGCTCTCACACATCCATCAGCTCTGGCTGCTGGCTCCGCCCCATTAGTAGTTTTCTATTTTTTTTTTTGCTCCCTGAGAAGTTAGAAATATGACTCAAGATGGAGAGAAAAATAATCTGCTACTTTACAAAGTAGTAGTAAGTAGGGATGAGCTTCGAGTTTGCGTCGAACTCATGTTCAACTCGAACATCGGCTATTCGCCAGTTTGCTGAACAGTGAACAATTTGGGATGTTCGCGGCAAATTCGAAAGCCGCGGAACACCCTTTAAAAGTCTATGGGAGAAATCAAAAGTGCTAATTTTAAAGGCTTATATGCAAGTTATTGTCATAAAAAGTGTTTGGGGACCTGGGTCCTGCCCCAGGGGACATGGATCAATGCAAAAAAAAGTTTTAAAAACGTCCTTTTTTTGGGAGCTCTGATTTTAATAATTCCGGTGCCGTTTTTATCAGTGAACCTTTATGTGTATTGTCAGACCGGCAATTCATTAATAGCCGTGAGTAGTTTTAAATGGCTTTTTTTCCTTTGAAATGTCATTTTGCTGTCAGACTGTTCTAAACACGGGAAACATGCGCCCCTTTACAGGCATACTATAGACACCCCCCAGGTACGAAATTTAAAGGAATATTACACTTTTATTGTTTCACTTTAAGCATTATTAAAATCACTGCTCCCAAAAAAACGGCCGTTTTTAAAACTTTTTTTTGCATTGCTCCATGTCTGGGGCAGGACCCAGGTCCCCAAACACTTTTTATGACAATAACTTGCATATAAGCCTTTATAATTAGCACTTTTGAGTATTCATGTTCGTGTCCCATAGACTTTAACGGTGTTTGCGTGTTCAAACACATTTTTTCCTGTTCGCATGTTCTGGTGCAAACCAAACAGGGTGGTGTTTGGCTCATCCCTAGTAGTAAGATCTCATCTAGACTATGCAGACCAGTTTAGGGCCCCAGTTCACAAAAAGGATTTTGGGGAGCTGGAGAGAGTGCAGAGAAGAGTAACTAAAAGAATAATGGGCATGGAGGACCTCAGATATTGGGAAAGATTAGCTGAACTGAATGTATTCTTCCTTTAGAAGAGGTGATTGGAGCAGAGGCGGCTCTAGACTTTGTGAGGCCTTAGGCAAAACTTAGACATGAGGCCCCACTGTATTATGAACTGTATTAGGAGGGTACAGTATAGGGGAGTGGATAGTACAGGGGGTAGGTAAGTGGGCATAATAAAGATATATTTTCCTCAAGCAGAGCTGCACAGGGAAGCTGCTCTCACAGATCCTACCTATTCTGGTAAGAAAGAAAGAAAGAAAGAAAGAAAGAAAGAAAGAAAGAAAGAAAGAAAGAAAGAAAGAAAGAAAGAAAGAAAGAAAGAAAGATGGAAAGAAAGAAAGAAAGAAAGAAGGAAAGAAAGAAAGATGGAAAGAAAGAAAGAAAGAAAGAAAGAAAGAAAGAAAGAAAGAAAGAAAGAAAGAAAGAAAGAAAGAAAGAAAGAAAGAAAGAAAGAAAGAAAGAAAGAAAGAAAGAAAGATGGACAAGAAAGAAAGAAAGAAAGAAAGAAAGAAAGAAAGAAAGAAAGAAAGAAAGAAAGATGGAAGGAAAGAAAGAAAGATGGACAGGAAAGAAAGAGAAAGAAAGAAAGAAAGAAAGAAAGAAAGAAAGAAAGAAAGAAAGAAAGAAAGAAAGAAAGAAAGAAAGAAAGAAAGAAAGAAAGAAAGAAAAGAAAGAAAGATGGACAGGAAAGAAAGAAAGAAAGAAAGAAAGAAAGAAAGAAAGAAAGAAAGAAAGAAAGAAAGAAAGAAAGAAAGAAAGAAAGAAAGAAAGAAAGAAAGAATGAATGACAGATGGAAGGAAAGAAAGAGAAAAAAAGAAGCAGAGCTGCACAGGGAAGCTGCTGTCACAGATCCTACCTATTCTGGTAGGAAAGAAAGAAAGAAAGAAAGAAAGAAAGAAAGAAAGAAAGAAAGAAAGAAAGAAAGAAAGAAAGAAAGAAAGAAAGAAAGAAAGAAAGAAAGAAAGAAAGAGAAAAGATGGAATGAAAGAAAGAAGGAAAGAAAAAGAAAGAAAGAAAGAAAGAAGAAGGAGAAGGGGATGGGGAAAGAATGAAGGAAAGAGAAAGAAAGAGACAAAAAGAATGGAAAGAAAGCGAGGGGGATGGAGGAAGAAGGGAAGGAAGAGCATCCCCTACATCAGTATACTCACTGGGAGGCAGGAGGGACTGGATGGATGGATCAGACTCCCCTTTTGCTGGGCTCCAGCTTGAATCTTCCCGCCCACACATCCCCTTCTGTGAGGCAGAACAGAGAACACTGCCGAGGAGAGTGGGCGGGGCAGACACAGGAGGAGAGGGCGGGAGGAGGAGGAGCAGAAGCTCTCTCTCCTCTTCTGTTTGGCTGTGCGGGCAGCAGGGGGAGGGGGGAGATCTGTCAGAACAGGGTCTACTGAGCGGCTCTCCCTCCCTGTCTGTGATCCGGAGATGTAGGTGAGCTCCGATCACACGTCTCACTTGCCGCCTGTTATCTCTCCCTGTAGCAGGGCGAGGGGACTCAGGACGGAGATCTCTGCTGCTGAAAGAGGCGGCTCTCTAATCAGGTAAACAATCCAGCTGTGCGAGGCCCCTATGACTGCGAGGCCTGAGGCCACTGCCTATTTCGTCTAATTAGAGAGCCGCCTCTGGATTGGAGGGATATGATTACCATGTATAAATATAAACAGGTAAATGATCCATATCCACTTGCCGACCAGTCATCTGTTAAGTCATTGCTCTTCAAGAGGTTGTATCATTTTTTTTTGGAGCTGGAGGTCGGCTCTCTTGTAGTAGCAATCGGAACAGCAGCTGACTAGCCGCTTGATTGCTATTCCAAGCAGTGGGAGGGGATGTCCTTCACGGCTTGCTCAGGCTCTCCTGTCCCACCGGGAGATGCAAGCTGCCAGCCAGCACGTCCACCGGCTGGCCGGACCAGACAGAGCCGGGATCGGCTTTGATCAGCTGTTCAGTATAGTAAACTGGAAGCGATGACATCACTTACGGTTTACTCGGGTGTCAATGGCACCATTTCTTTGTGTTTTGAATTATTTAAGTGCAGTTTGGATTTGGGGTTTTATAGACCTCGGGTCTCTCCATAAACCTGTCACATGACTATTGGTGTCACACGGGTGTTTACATTCCTTGTGACAGCAATAAAAGTGCTAAAACATATGTAAAGCATCATCTTTTATATTTTGCAAAAAAATGTGTTATATATTGTGTTTTTGTGCATTAAGATTCAAAAAAATTGTACACCGTGTGACATAAAAATTGCAAAACCCATCAATTTATTTTCCAGAGCTTTAAAAAATATATAATATATGGGGGGCATGAAGACATTTTCTAGCCAAAAAATCTGATTGTTGCAAAAAGTGCCAGAAGCAGCCTGGTCTTTAAGTGGGTGTAGTAAACATGGTTTAAAAGTGATATTGAACCAAACATTTTTATAAATTGTAGCTTACGAATCATTAGTTAGTATGGCTGCATTTGTTTTCTCTTTAGGCTTTTTTCCCCTCTGTTGTCACCTGGTTATTTGGACAGTAACACACCACCTGTATTAGAGCGTCCCCACTCTGGATAAAGGGGCACATGGAGCACAGGAAACAGCAGCATTGACAGTCTGGGGGGGGGGGGGGGTTAGATGTATTAACAGATTTGAATACACTAGCAAATTGAAGCTCTCCAGCTCACATTTTATAACCAGTTGCAGCAAGCTGTTTTTTTTCCTTTTGCGTTAAAGGATTTACATGAATAAACAGTTTTTTTTTTCCTTTTGCGATAAAGCTTTTACATGAATAAATAAAAGTTGATAATTGTAAGCAACCCTGTCAGTGTTAAATGATTTGTCTTACCCCTGTAAACTGCAAGGGAGCTTGTTCTTTTTAAAAACAAAAGACTTACTGGTCGGATCACCAGATAAAAATAGAAGAAAGAAAGCCTAAAAAAAAGAAAACAAAAGCAGACTCCACATCTAAGAATTGGTAAGCTGCAATATAATAAATGTTTGCTTTTGGGTTTAAAGGGGTTGTAAAGGTTCGTGTTTTTTCACCTTAATGTATCTTATGCATTAAGGTGAAAAAACACCTGGCAATGACGCCCCCCCCAGCCCCCCCGTTTACTTACCTGAGCCTGTTCACCTGCTGTGCACGCCCCCCGGCATCCTCCTCTCCACGGCGTGTGGCCGTTGATTGGATAGATAGGATAAATTGATAGCAGTAAAGCCATTGGCTCGCGCTGCTGTCAATCACATCCAATGACGCGGCCGCCAGGGGGTGGGACCTAGTCATACACTCTGTGTCTATGGACGCAAGCTAACCCCCTTGGGATAGAGCTTCCCAGAGGGGGGTTAGCTATTGCGGGGAGGAGCCTAAACAGCCGCCGAGGGACCCCAGAACCCCAGGAGGATCGGGGTCACTCTGTGCAAAACGAACTGCTCAGTGGAGGTAAGTATGACATGTTTGTTATTAAAAAAAAAAAAAAAAAAACGAACCCATACAACCTCTTTAATGCTAGTTTAATTTGTTCAATTTAAGGACAAGGTGCCAGTTTTTGTACCTTGAGAAAGAGGTTAAGCACACATGGAAAGGCTTCTTTACAGTAAGTGTAGATAGACTTCCAGAGGAGCTAGCTTTTGACATTTGCTTTACAAAAGGGCTGGATGTGTTTCCAAATAAGCAAAATATAACTGGCTAATAATGTTTAGAAGTAGGTTGAGTGTCTGATTGCTTTAGCGGACCACAACTGAATTTTTCCCTATAAATAAGGGAATGCTTTGCTTTCCTCTGAAATAAGACTACGGACATTGCATGGACAAGACCAGTTTACACAAAATCAAAGGCACCAACATTTCTTTATAAAGAACTAGAGGCAAATGGGGGGGTTTGGGCTTTTCAGGTGGATGAACACATAAATATACAGAGAAATATTTTATATAGAAATTTGCTACAAAATTTTATTCAAATTGCGCACTGCACACCACGGCTGAGCTGCTGCTGCAGGACACATGAAGTCTCCTGGTCGGGTAGGTCAGTGTGTGTCAGGTAGGTAGGTCAGTGTATGTCAGGTAGGTAGGTCAGTGTATGCTAGGTAGGTCAGTGTATGTATGTCAGGTAGGTAGGTCAGTGTATGTCAGTGTATGTCAGGTAGGTAGGTCAGTGTGTGTCAGGTAGGTCAGTGTGTGTCAGGTAGGTAGGTCAGTGTATGTATGTATGTAGGTCAGTGCGTGTCAGGTAGGTAGGTCAGTGTATGTATGACAGTTTATGTATGTCAGGTAGATCAGTGCGTGTCAGGTGGATGAGTGCGTGTCAGGTAGGTAGGACAGTGCGTGTCAGGTAGGTCAGTGCGTGTCAGGTAGGTAGGTCATTGCATGTTAGCTAGGTAGGTCAGTGTGTGTCAGGCAGGTAGGTCAGTGTGCGTCAGGTAGGTAGGTCAGTGTGTGTCAGGTAGGTAGGTCAGTGCATGTCAGGTAGGTAGGTCAGTGCGTGTCAAGTAGTTAGGTCAGTGTGTGTCAGGCAGGTAGGTCAGTGTGGCAGGTAGGTGAGTTTAGTGGTCAGCATTGATGGCCACCGGTAAGCCAGGCAGCAACCAGCAAGTGAGCTTACCCCCCGCCACACAACCCCACCACCCAGCCAAAAAAACCCGCGCCACTGTCACAATGTATGTTACTGTGACTTGGAAGATAATATGGGCCCTTAAAGTGATTGTAAAGGCTAATTTTTTACCTATAAAAATAACAAACATGTTATCCCTTTTCTGTGCTCCTGGCCCCTCCATCCTGTTCAGTGCCCCCACAGCAAGCAGCTGGCTATGGGAGCACCCGAGCTGAGTCACAGCTCCCTGTGTCCATTCAGACATGGAGCCCCTACCTGGCCCCGCCCCCTCTATCTCCTGATTGGCTAGCTCACTTTGATTGACAGCAACAGCAGCCAATTGCACCACTGCTGTGTCTCAGCCAATAAGGAGGGAGAATCTCAGACGGCTGAGACACTCGTGCACATCGCTGGACAGAGAGGGACCTCAGGTAAGTATTAGGGGGTACTGGGGAGGCTGCTGCACACAGAAGGCTAATATCCTAATGAATAGAATGCATTAAGATAAAAAACCTTCTGATTTTACAACCCCTTTAAGGATCTGACAATGTAGGTTTTTAATTTATTTCTTTTTTTCTTTAGTTTGAACATGATGAACAGATGTCTTTTTATCAATTTACCTATAACTGATTACCTACAGTATATGTAACTGTACGTAACACTGGGTATATCACTGTAATGATTTTTTCCTCTTTCTTGCAGTTCCCCCAGAATCCTCTGGGTGGATGAACCCAGTCTGATCAGATCAAAATGATCGCTAATCACCACAAAATACATCCTCTGATGGCACTCTGCTAGAGATGAAAAGAATTAATAAAATTAAGATTGGCCTAATTGCTGCCTTATGTGTATTATTCATATACAATATGTCACAAAATTGTGTACACCCCTCACATTTTTGTAAATATTTTATTATATTTTTTCATGTGACAACACTGAAGAAATTACACTTTTCTACCATGTAAAGTAGTGAAAGTACAGCTTGTATAACAGTGTAAATTTGCTGTCCCCTCAAAATAACTCAACACACAGCTATTAATGTCTAAACCGCTGGCAACAGAAATGAGTACACCCCTAAGTAAAAATGTCCAAATTGGGCCCAAAGTGTCAATATTTTGTTTGTCCACCATTATTTTCCAACAGTGCCTTAACCCTCTTGGACATGGAGTTCACCAGAGCTTCATGGCTTGCCACTGGAGTCCTCTTCCACTCCTCCATGATGACATCACGGAGCTGGTGGATGTTGGAGACCTTGCGCTCCTACACCTTCCATTTGAGGATGCCCCACAGATGCTCAATAGGGTTTAGGTCTGGAGACATGCTTGGCCAGTACATCACCTTTACTCTCAGCTTCTTTAGCAAGGCAGTGGTCATCTTGGAGGTGTGCTTGGGGTTGTTACCATGTTGGAATACTGTCCCGCGGCCCAGTCTCCTAAGGGAGGGGATCATGCTCTGCTTCAATATGTCACAGTACATGTTGGCATGCAGCCCCAGACCACCATGCTTGACTGTAGGCAAGACACACTTGTCTTTGTACTCCTCACCTGGTTGCCGCCACACATGCTTGATGCCATCTGATCCAAATAAATTTATCTTGGTCTCATCAGACCACAGGACATGGTTCCAGTAATCCATATCCTTAGTCTGCTTGTCTTCAGCAAACTGTTTGCCGCCTTTCTTGTGCATCATCTTTAGAAGAGGCTTCCTTCTGGAAAGACAGTCATGCAGACAAATTTGATGCAGTGTGCGGCGTATGGTATGAGCACTGACAGGCTGACCCCCCACCCCCTTAATGTCTACAGCAATGCTGGCAGCACTTAGAGGTCTATTTCCCAAAGACAACCTCTGGATATGACGCTGAGCATGTGCACTCAACTTCTTTGGTCGACCATGGTGAGGCCTGTTCTGAGTGGAACCTGTCCTGTTAAACTGCTGTATGGTCTTGGCCACCAAGCTGCAGCTCAGTTTCAGGGTCTTGGCACTCTTCTTATGCCCCGTACACACGGTCGGATTTTCCGATGGAAAATGTCCGATCGGAGCGTGTTGTCGGAAATTCCGACTGTGTGTGGGCTCCATCGGACATTTTCCCTCGGATTTTCCGACACACAAAGTTGGAGAGCAGGAGATAAAATTTTCCGACAACAAAATCCGTTGTCGGAAATTCCGATCGTGTGTACACAAATCCGATGGACAAAGTGCCACGCATGCTCAGAATAAATAAAGAGATGAAAGCTATTGGCCACTGCCCCGTTTATAGTCCCGACGTACATGTTTTACGTCACCGCATTTAGAACGATTGGATTTTCCGACAACTTTGTGTGACCGTGTGTATGCAAGACAAGTTTGAGCCAACATCCGTCGGAAAAAATCCTAGGATTTTGTTGTCGGAATGTCCGAACAAAGTCCGACCGTGTGTACGCCCTATTATAGCCCAGGCCATCTTTATGTGGAGCAACAATTCTTTTTTACTGATCTTCAGAGATTTAGTTTCCTGTACCCCCTACCCCGACGTACGCTTCATCTCAATGGCATCTTCAGTGGGTGATTTTTTTTCTATACCCACTGTATATTTACATTGCTGGAAATTTACATGTCATTGTCGGCTCCTATTTTTTTAACCACTTCCCGCCCGGCCTATAGCAAAATGACGGCCGGGTGATGGTTCCGTTATCCTAACTGGATGTCATATGGCATCTAAGGAGCCAGCATTCATCCGTGGGGGCGTGTAGCACGGTGATCGGTGGTGCTGTGTGTCAGTCGGACACACTGCAACACCGATCTCAGGAAAGAGCCTCTGATGGAGGCTCTTTACCATGTGATCAGCTGTGTCCAATCTCAGCTGATCACGGTGTTAACAGGAAGAGCTGTGTATCGGCTTTTCCTCTATCGCGTCTTATCGTGTCTGACAGACGCGACTAGAGGAGAGATGATCGGATGCTCTCCTGATGGGAGAGTCTGCGCTGATTAATTATCAGTGCAGCCCCCCCAGAATGCCCACATAGGAACACCAGGGATGCCACCAGGACCACCAGGGATGCCCACCACTGATGACCACCAGGTATGCCACCCATAGCCACCAGGGATGCCAATCTGTGCCCATAAATGATGCCAATCTGTGCCAACAAATGATGCCAATCAGTGCCCATCAGTAATGCCTGCCAGTGCCTCCTTATCAGTGATGCCCATTAGTGCCATCTATCAGTGTCCATCAGTGCCACCCATCAGTGTAAAGTAGTGCCACCTATCAGTGCCCATCCGTGCTCATCAGTGCCACCTATCAGTGCCCATCAGTGCCACCTATCAGTGCACATGAGTGCCACCCATAAGTACCCATCAGTGCAGCCTTTCAGTGCCCATCAGTGTCGCCTATCAGTGCCCATCAGTGCCACCTATGGGTGCCCATCAGTGCCGCCTATGAGTGCATATTAGTGCCCAACATCAGTGCCCATAAGTGCCACCTCATTGGTGCCACCTCATGAGTGCTCATCAGTGCCACCTTATCAGTGCCCATCAGTGAAGGAGAAAAACTTACTTATTTACAAAATTTAAAAAAAACAGAAGCGAAAAAAAAACTTTTTCTTTTGTTATTTGTTTAACAAAAAATGTAAACCCCAGAGGTGATCAAATACCATCAAAAGAAAGCTCTATCTGTGGGAACAAAATGATAACATTTTTGTCATTTAAAAAGCGGCAGCGCTGAAAGCTGAAAATTGCCCTATGCAGCAAGGGGGCAAAGTGCCCTGTATTGAAGTGGTTAAGCACTTGAAGACCAGACTGTTTTATCCCTTCCAGTCCAGGCCATTTTTCAGTTTTCAGCACTGTTACACGTTGAATAACAATTACTTGGCCATGCAACACTGTACCGAAATGAATTTCATATCATTTTTTTGAGACAGAAGTTTTCTTTCGGTGGTATTTAACTGCTTCAATACCGAGCACTTCCACCCCCCTCCTGCCCAGGCCAATTTTCAACTTTCTACGCTGTCGCAATTTGAATGACAACTTCGCGGTCATGCAACACTGTACTCAAATACATTTTTTTACATACAAATAAAGCTTTCTTTTGGTGGCATTTTTTTTTTTTTTATTTAAGAAAGTTTTATTTTGAAAGAAAACAAGTACAGAAATCTCAAATATCATGTGAACATGAACAGGTGTTGGCATAACAATACTGTAGTACAGAAGCAAATATTGACAGTGCAACAAAAGCCTTTTCGTGCTGTCGCAGGGTCTTTTAGTTTCTTTTCTTGTCAAAAGAAGTTTATTGAGTATACAATGTTATAAAGATACATAAAGATACATAAAGTAAGTTTACAAGGATCTATAAAGTAAGCTCATTGTTTTACAGTAGGGTTTATATAGGTAAATATCATGAAATATCAAATATTAAACATTGGGTTCACGTAAACCTAAATTAAAGATATATATCATTTCCTTAGTTACTTTTGTAGGTATTTAAATGATTTATACCTACTATACATATTGTTTACAAGTAGAGTGTATATAGGTCAAATAAATTCTGATAATGAGCTTTAATCGTAAGGTGGAGAAAAGGAAAGAGAAAGAAGAAAAAGGGTTGAAAGGTAGAGGTATGGTCCACAAGGTTGTCCCGCTCGTCAGTTTATTATTCTTTTTAGTTCTCTTTGAAGCCTTAGAATGGGTGTCTCTGTAAGTCATTTAATCTGTTACCATGGCAACAGGACAGAGTCATTGAAATTTGACAGGAACTGTTGTTTTATCCAAGGATGCCAAAGTTTTTCAAATTTTGGAATTTGATTTTGATCGATGGCTACCATCTTAGCATGGGACATTGTATTATTCATTCTGTGAATTGTTTCTGCTAGTACCAATGTAGGAGATTTCCATGCCTTGGCCACTGTTTGTTTTGCAGCCGTTATTAGTTGGATCATAAGTTTGAATTGAGAGAGTGTTAACCATTCCGATTTTAGATTAAGTAAAGTTAAATATGGATCTGGTTGTATTATTTTTTTAAATATTTTAGATGCAATCACGAAGACTTCCTTCCAGAAGGTTTGGATTACTGGGCACGTCCACCATATGTGTAAATATGTGCCTATTTCTGGGCATCCTCGAAAACAAAGAGTTGAGGTATTAGGTGAATATTTTGCCACTCTAGCGGGTACAAGGTACCAGCGAGTTAGGACTTTATAATTTGTCTCCAGTGCTAAGATGTTGGGTGAAGATGACTTAGATGTGAGCCATATATTAGACCAGTCCGTGTCTTCTAAAGTTCGTCCCAGGTCCTCCTCCCACCTCTGAACGTAAGAGGGTCTATTAAGATTTGCTACTCCATATAATTGATTATAAAGTGATGAAATTGTACCTTTAGCAAATGGATCTTTTGTACAGATTGATTCAAAAATGGATAATTGGGATAATGGTGTATCCCCCTTTAGGAATGGTGTATAGAAATTTTTGATTTGGAGATATCTAAATATCTCAGAGTTTGGTAGATCATATTTTTCTCTAAGCGATGGGAATGAAAGGAATGATTTAGATGCTATGATGTCATTTAGTGTCTGAATGCCTGATGTTGTCCAAGCTTTAAAAGAATTTGGGTAGATCCATGCCGGATAAAAGGCCGGATTTCTGATAAAAGAAAGGAGAGGATTGTGTGGAGATTGTAACTGATATTTGGTTTTTAGTTTATCCCAGAGAGATAAGAAGTGTTTAGTTATGGGATTATGAATTTTAAAGCGGTCTTTAGGATCACGCCATAATAAATTTGATATTAATAGAGGGTCATTTTCTGAAGCCTCTATAAATACCCATAATGGGATTTCCTGTTTTGCATGGTATTTGGACAGACTGGCCAAATGTGCTGCTCTGTAGTAGTTAGTAAAATTAGGGTATCCCAGGCCTCCTTTATTTTTGGGAAGATGTAGTGTGTGTATAGGTATACGTGGTTTAGAAGAGCCCCATATAAACGAAGTTGCTCTTTTTTGTACTATTCTCAAAAAATAGGATGGAATTGGAATAGGGAGGACTCTGAATAGATAAAGCAATTTGGGTAGAATAGTCATTTTGATTGCATTAATCTTCCCTATCCAGGATAAAGGAAGTTGCAACCGTTGTTTTATTAGATTTGTGATCTGTCTTAATACAGGAGGATAATTGGTTGAGAATAAGTCAGAATGAGATGCTGTTAAATGAACTCCAAGATATGGGATTGATTTTTCTGCCCATGTGAATGGGAGTGCAGCCCTAGCCGGGATCAATTCCATGTTTGTGAGTGAAATATTAAGCACTAGGCATTTCTTAGGATTAATCATAAGGCCGGATAGGGCTGCAAATCCATCAAGAGCTGGTATTAAGTTAGGACCAGAGACCTGTGGTGATGATAGAAAAAGTAATATATCGTCTGCAAATATACATAATTTGTGTGTAATACCTCCTACTTCAATGCCAGTTATAGTTTGGTTTGTTCTGATGTATTGGGCCATGGGTTCGAGTATAAGGGCAAATAATAAGGGAGATAATGGGCAACCCTGTCGGGTACCTCTTTCGATATTAAAGGCTTCAGATTTGTATCCAGCATATTTTATATAGGCTTTGGGTTTATTATATAATGCTTTGATCCATGTTAAAAAGTGGGGTCCAAAACCCCATTTTTGTAATGAATATTGCATATATTGCCAGGATACTGTGTCAAATGCCCTCTAAACATCGAGAGATAGAAAACATAAAGGGATTTTCCGTTTTTTAGCAATATGTGCCAATAACACTGCCCTGCGTATACTATCGCCTGCCTGTCTATTTGGCATGAAGCCTACTTGATCTCTATGTATTAATTTTCCTATAATGCTATTGAGGCGTTTTGCTATTATTTTTGCTAATAATTTAATATCGAGGTTTAACAGAGAGATAGGCCGATAATTCACACAGGAAGTATCATCAGAAAGGGGTTTTGGGATCATACAAACAATTGCCATTAGTGTTTCTTGCCGAAAAGAATGTCCATCTAGAAGTTTGTTAAAAGTTTCAGTGAGAATGGGAGAGAGTATTTCTGAGAATGTTTTATAGTATAAAGCCGAGTAGCCGTCTGGGCCTGGTCTTTTGTTAAGTTTTAGGTCTTTTATGGCGTTAGCAACTTCATCTATAGTTATAGGCTCATCCAAACTGCTTTTTTGATTCTGAGATAACTCAGGTAAGGTTATTTTTGAGAAGAAGGATTCAGCTTCTGTAGGATTGAATTCATTGTTTGTCTTGTATAAAGTTGCGAGATGTGAGTGAAATTTATGGACTATTTTAACTGGATTACAAGTGTAAACATTTTTTGATAATTTCAAACGTATTGGTTTGAAAGATTTGTTAGTTGAATTTAATGCCCAAGCCAAATATGTACCTGGTTTGTTTGTATTAATGTAGAAATTGTGTTTGGAGCGTTTGAGGGATTTATCAACTGACTCAGTGAGAAATAGATCGTATTCCAATCTAGATTTTTCCAGATGAGATTTTGTACTCTGAGATGGATTATCTTGAAATGATATGTAGGCTGCATTAAAATTGAGTTCTAGTTGTTTTGCTAGATTTTTGCGTTCCCGTTTAAATAGTGCCATTTGTCTTTGTATTGTACCACGCAAGACAGGCTTATGAGCTTCCCACAGTGTTATTGGGGAGATGTCTGTTGTGTTATTAATTGATATGTATTCCTTTAAAGCTTGTTCAATGGCCATCTGATGTAGTGGGTGTTTGAGCATTATGTCCGGTAAGTACCACGTTGGGTCATGCGCTTTTGGTATGGCTGAGGCTATAGTAGTGTATACTGCATTATGGTCAGACCACGGAATCGGAATTATATCTGATGCAATAATTTCTGGTATCATTCCTATTGTTAGAAAAATATGATCTATTCTGGTGAAGGTTTGATGAGGATGCGAGAAATAAGTGAATTTCTTTTTCATTGGGTTACTTTCTCTCCATGAATCTACCAGATTGTATTTGGAAAGAAGTTGAGAAAAAGGTAATCTAGAGGTTATTTTGGATGGTGTAAAAGGTGATTTATCTAGAAATGGGAGGAGGACCTGGTTCGAATCCCCACACATTATCACTGTTCCTATTTTGTGTGTATTAATCACTTGTAATATATGTGAGAGGAATGGTGTAGGTTGTTTGTTAGGAGCGTAGTAGGAAATCACCGTGATTGCTGTATCCATTATATAACCCATGAGTATCAGGTATCTACCTTCTGGGTCTTTAATTTCTGATGATAAGGTGAATGGTGTGGATCGGTGAAATGCAATTAGAGTTCCCCTTTGCTTGGTACAGGCAGAAGCCGTGTAAATTTGTTGATAAAAAGGAGAAATATATTTTGGAGTAGAATCTTTGGTGAAGTGTGTTTCTTGGAGGCATACTATGTGAGCCTTCTTGTTATGGAAAGTACGGAAGGCTTTGGTCCTTTTTTGAGGGACATTTATTCCCTGAACATTCAGGGAAAGTATATTCAGTGGTGCCATGGCAATAGATCAAATAGTTTTGACTTACTTTTTGTTATGCAGAGCTGACTGCGCAGATCAACCTGTGTGGACTGAAGAGATGAATAGATAGAAAAGAAACCAGTGAATTCTGGAGTAAAGAGTAAACAAAAAACATATGAGATTAGATGATACATTGTATAAATTATTTTTTGCAAGTAATAACAATTTACCCGTGAAAGAGAATAAATATCTCTCTCAGGGGAATAAGTGCCTTCGTCACACTCCCACATAATATGGTTGGGAGAATGAGGAGGGCTAATGGGGGTACACGGATCTTCCGCTTACAGGAGAGAAGTGCTATGTCAAAAGACATCAAAATGATGTTTCATTAATTGGAGTGCAGAATATAGTTTTTGTTGAAATTATTTATTCCAGGGTGGTTGTATATGGTTAGTCTTGCCCTAGGCTAAATAATTCAGTTAGAAAGGTACTGTTAATAACTTTGGTATTGATGAAGATAGTTTGAATTATTTTGGGATTTTAACCCTTTTAGAGTAAACAATTACATATTTTATTCATATGTAACTGTTTAGATATGTTAACTCATAAAATTGAGGTTGTATTGCTTCAGATTAGAATAAACAAAAACATAATTCTAGGAACTAGTTAGGTAATAATATATTTGTTTTAAGAAAAGAAAGAAAAAGCTTCCATTACTTCTGGATTATTGAACATATTTGTCCTAAAAAGTAATAAATCTATTGTTATTACCTGATAATATATAACTGAACAAGAATTTCCTTATTTCACTTATATATTCTAAGGCTATATGAATCAGAAGTAATAAGAAATATAACTGGAATGTAACATGATCCCACACAGTGTGTGACTATCAGAATGCAGTTACATTCAGTTATAAATACAGGTTTTTTATAGAGAACCATCTCTTACTATAATAAATGAAGAGATATCAGGAATTAGGATGTCAGTCCATTGAATCTTCTTGGTCCATGGATGATGTGGCATAACGGCCTCTTTTATGAGAATGATGATTCCCATTTTGTTCTGAAATTTTCTGGGTGCTGCCTGAAGGTGAAGATGATGCCATTCTTCTGCGTGTGGGAGAGTTGCTGCTTGTGGGTTCTGTCAGATTTAATTTTAAAAGGGTTTGTTGTAGTTCATCTGCTGATCTGCTTCTGTAAATTGTACCTTGGTGGTTAAATCTGACTGAAAAGGGGAAGCCCCATTGATACATAATGTTGTGGCATTGCAGTTCCATTAGTTGGGGTTTCATGGATCGTCTTTTAGTAATAGTAAGTTGGGATAGGTCAGCAAAAATTTGATAATTGTGTCCTTGAAAATTAAGTTCCTTTTTTTCTCTTGCAGCAATTAGTATTTGTTCTTTCATTCTGTAATAATGAAATTTTGTGATTATATCACGTGGGGGTCCATTTTTCTTTTTGGCTGTGAGGGCTCTGTGTACTCTGTCCAGTTCTAAACGTTCAATAGGGATATCTGGCTTTAGTTCTTGTAATAGAGCAGTAATAGTAGATTGCAGGTCTGTCACAGTTTCAGGTATTCCCCTTATGCGCAAGTTTGAACGTCTGGCTCTATTTTCGTAATCTTCGAGCTTAGTTTGAAGTATTAAATTCTCTTTTTTTAATTGTTCCAATTCTGTTATATTTTCTTGGGTTGTAATTTCAATTTCATCCATTTTTATTTCTAAGGCTGCGGTGCGGTTTCCCAGCTCTCTTATTTCTTTGGTTAGGCTTTTTGTTATTTGGTCTGAGGTTTGTTTTAAAGCCTTATGAAGCATCTTTTCAAATTGTAATAATATTACTGGGGATACTGAGGAGGCTTGTGGAGAAGTTTGTGAGAGGATTTGTTCTGTATCTGACTCAAATGGAGAGTCTTGCTGTGACATTTTCTGTCTGTGAGAGCGCCCTGATGCTGTATCTTGTGAGGTGACTGGAGCTGCTTCAGCTGCAGTGAGTGTCTGTGAGCTCTTTGTGAGGTGATTTTTATTTCTACCACGGTTTCCTCCCAGTACCATATTTCCTGCCCAAACTTTCACAGTTTGTTCCCTGGGGCAAAAAGGTTCAAATGGATACCTTTTGAGCCTGCAGGCTCCGCTTTGTCCTTCTCTTCTCTCCTCAGGGGTGTGGAGCTCTAACAATGCATGTCTGCTTTGCTAGACTCCGCCTCCTGCTCCCTTCGGTCTTTTAGTTTCTTAATCTCTACATGGTGGTTCAACTTGCTTTGTTAGGCTCTGTCTGGTAATAGAACCTGTATAGTGTTTAACTATCCTTCTGGTTCTCAGGCTGTCTGCCCAGAGACGAGAACTGTTAAAGGTGGTTAGAAAAGTTACTTTTGGGCTCGGTTAGTAGGGGTTGTAAGTGTCCATGAGGACTGGTATGTTGTGTCTCAGGTCCGACCGTGGATCTAATTGAGTTCAGAAGGGGAATAAGTGAGGTGAGATGTAGTTACAAAGAGAATCTGTATGTGATCTAGTTGAGATTTTCATTGTTGAGATGGGGGGTAATAAGTATGGAGGGAGAGGAAGGGGAGGTGACAGAGGGATGGATGGATGAGAGCAAAGCGGGGGGGCAGGGAGAGAGAGGAGAAGGGGGAGAGAGGGAGAAAAAAAAAAGGGGGGGTTCTGTCTCTGACTCCTCTTCCCAGGTCATAGAGGAGAGTAGGGGTTTCTGTTTCTACTTACCAAGTAAGTATGGGGGTCAAGGGATAATCAGACGTGTGTATTATAACTTGTGCATTGTTTTAGATGTGCTCCCCACATTCTCTGTTTCCAATGTTGTCCCCTCTTCTCCCTTCTCCGTCCCTCACCTGTGTATGGGATTAAATTAGATTGTCCAGATACTCCCTGTTACTTTATGGTAGTAGTTCGAGAGCTCTGGAGTATGCAGGTGTGGTCTGGAAATGCATCCAGCATGCCCATTTTGTACTGAATTTCGAGGGTGTGTCTCACGAGATGTGAATTAGCTCTTCCGTCTCAACGGTTTTACGTATACTGTGGAACCATTCTTTGGTTTTGGGTACTTGGGTGGAGCCCCAGTGTATTGGGATACATTGCCGTGCAGCATTGATTATATGCATTGTCAGGGATTTGTGGTATGTGCTATGTGATTGGGGGGAGTGGTGAAGGAGAAACTGGGCTGGGGCTAAGTCTAGTTCATAAGAGGTTACTTAGGAGGTGATTCGACATACCTCTTTCCAGAAAGTTTGTAATGGGGTGCAAGACCACCAGATGTGTAAAAGAGTTCCTTTGTCTTTGTGGCATCTCCAGCATTTATCTGGTGTGGAAGGGTAGAGTCTGTTTAGCAGAGCTGGTGTGCGGTACCATCTAGATTGAATCTTGTAGCCGTTTTCTTGTGTGCTAATGTTCAGTGGGCCCTTATGAATGTTTAAAAAAATGTGTTCCCATTGTTCATCCGTGAGTGAAAGGGATAGGTCTTCTTCCCAGCGTGTACAAGCGTTGCTTGTGTTGGGGCGTAACTTCTCAAAGAGGAGGTTGTGTGTGTAGGCTATTAGGTGCCACTGGGGGGAGTTTTGGGTACAAAGTTTTTCAAAAGGTGTTAGTTGTCTCGAGCACTGTAGATCTTTGTCTAACGACTTGAGAAAATGGGAAATCATTAGATATGTCCAGGGTGGGATGGGCGGCCTATTCATTTGGTCAGCTAAATTAGAGGTCGAAAGGAGTTTCCCTGTGTTAAAGAATTGGTGTGTTTGGGTTTGATCCCGTGACCAGTTGTCTGCGAGGAAGTGGTGTGACATTCCCGGAGGAAAGTCAGGATTTAGTTTAACTGAAGTTAGGGGTCCTGGTATGGAGGATATATCTGTGTGGGTGCACAGTTTTCTGAAGCAACGTAGAGTTGGTCCAAGTAGTGGGTGTTGTTGAATTGTCGACGGGATGTGTTTAGGATTCATCCAAGGAAGGGAAGCTAGAGAGAGAGAGGTGAGTGATGCTTCTAGGGGGACCCACTCTTTGTGTGGGGAATGAATATTCCAATCGACTATTCTGGACAGGTGTGTGGCTGTGAAGTAGTTGTGGATGTCAGGGAGACCAATTCCCCCTAATAGTTTTGGCCAGGTGAGTTGCTTAAAGCTGATTCTAGGCTTCCGATCTCCCCAGAGGAATCTGGAACATATGCTTTTATGTGCCTTAAAAAAGGTTTGTGGGACGTGGATTGGGATCGTTTGTAATATATAGTATTCTTGGTAGAGCATTCATTTTTAGGATTGCCGCTCTACCAAACCATGAGAATATAGGTTTGTTCCAATTTTTTAGGTCTGCAGTAAGTGCATTTAGCAGAGGTAAGTGATTTTTTGTGTATAGATCGGATAGTTTGGAAGGGATTTGAATGCCTAAATATGTAATAGAATAATGTTTCCAGTGAAATGGGAAGTTGTCTATGCATTGTGTTTTTATTTCTTGTGAGAGTGATATGTTGAGGGCATATGATTTAGAGAAGTTAATCTTGAGATTGGAAACGTTGGAATTCGGACAGTAGGTTAGGTATGGTAGTCAAGGGTTCTATGAGAAACAGTAATATATCGTCCGTGAAAGCGGCGTATTTGTATTCCTTATTAGAGGTTTGGATTCCCTTGATGCCCCGGTTTAGTCTTATTTTTCGCAGGAAGGGTTCCAATGTGAGAATGAAAAGGATAGGGGATAGGGGGCATCCCTGTCTCCTACCATTGCGAATGGGGAAGGCGTTTGACAGAGTGCCATTGACCCTAACTTTGGCTGTTGGGTTGGAGTACAGGGATAGGATAAAACTTAACATGCGAGGTCCCAATTCTATGGCCTGAAATACTGCCTCCATGTAATCCCATGCCTCTTTTGGTGGCATTTAATGACCACTTGTTTTTTTATTTTTCGCTAAATACTAAAAATGGATCAATCCTGATGTACAGACGACCTATTTTATGTCTTGAAGCCCGAAAATGCAAATACAGTACAAATACACCCCCTTCCCCCAAATGACCCTTTTTTGGAATGTAGTCAGTCCAAGGTATTTAATAAGAGGCATGGTAAGCTTTTTGAAGTTGTAATTTTTTGTCACAATTTTTAGGAAAATAAAGAAATTAAAACAAAAAAAATTAAAATGTTTTCTTCTTACATATTGTCACCATTGTCATCATATAATGGGTGTGGCAGTGATCAAGGACACTGACTGGTGACAGTATGTAAAAAAAAAATATTTATTTTTTTTTTATTTTGTTTTTTATCTCTTATTACTTTAACTGCTTGCGGCTATAATGTATTGTTGGACCCTGGCAATATAGATAAAAATCATTGAAAAAAACTGTGTGGGTTCCCCCCCCAGTATATTACCAGGCCCTCTGGGTCTGGTATGAACATTAAGGGGAACCCCGCGCCAAAAATACAAAAAAAAATGGCGTGGATGTTTCCCCCAAAATCTATACCAGGTCCTTCAGGTCTGGTATGGATATTAAGGAGAACCCCACACCAAAATGTAAAAAAGAAATGGTGTGGGGGTCCCCCAGGCACTATATACTCTGAACAGCAGTATATATGCTATACGGCCTGCCCTATATACTTTGCAGAAAAATTAGGCCTTTGGTTTTGGTGGCGCCAGAACACTGTAACCCCTCACACTTACTCTTGTTGGGCACAGGAACGGGCCCTGCTATGAAATATCATATCAAAAATTGTAATCACATGTCCCTGTTAAACAGGGTTAGAAAAATCGGGCCTTTGGTTTTGGTGGTGCCAGAACACTGTAACCCCTCACAGTTACTCTTGTTGGGTGCAGGAACAGGCCCTGCATTGAAATATTATTTCAAAAATTGTAATTACATGCCCCTGTTAAACAGGGGCAGAAAAATTGGGCCTTGGGTGGTGGTTCCACAACATTGTAACCCCTCATAGACACTCTTGTTGGGCGCAAGAACGGGCCCTGTTGTGCAATATTATATCAAAAAGTGTAATCACATGCTACTGTAAAAACAGCGACAGAAAAATTGGGCCTTGGGTGGTGGCGTGGTGGTGCCCTAAACCAAAAATATTGTTGGAAGCTAGCATCATCAAGATTGAGGAGGAATAGGATAGTCAGCATAAGCAGTCTTCAAGGGATCCTAGATCCATAGAAAATTCAATCAGTTACATCAGCATCATGTGCTTGATAGCTGCTGATCCAAGACTGATTCATTTTTATGAATGTAAACCTATCAACTGAGTCTATGGACAGGCGTACTCTTTGATCCGTTACAAAGCCTCCAGCAGCACTGAATGTGTGTTCAGAAAGCACGTTGGATGCAGGACAGGCCAGTAGCTCAATTGCATATTGAGCAAGTTCTGGTCAGTGGTCCATCCTCAAGACCCAGTAACCCAGTGGATGCTCTGTTGGAAAGGTCTCCAAGTCTGCTCTTGCCCCTAGATACTCCTGACCATATAATGCAGACACTGGCGATGGTTGCTTGAACTGATTAGACCTTGGTGCTGAGGACTGAAAAATAGTTTAACCCCTTCCCAACCAGTCGCCGCAGTTGTACTGCGGCAGGTTGGCTCCCCTGGGTGAACCGCCGTAACTGAACGTCGGTTCGCCTTTTGACCACTAGGGGGCGAGTGCGCACCACTGGAGCCGTTGCGCGATCACTCCACACAGAGACAGAACGGAGATCTGTCAATGTAAACAGACAGATCTCCGTGCTGTAAGGGATGAGGAGAGCGATCTGTTGTTCATACTAAGTATGAACAACGATTGCTCTCCTCACCCAGTCAGTCCTCTCCCCCCACAGTTATAATCACTCCCTAGGGAACACAGTTAACCCCTTGATCGCCCCCTAGTGTTAACCCCTTCCCTGCCAGTGACATTTACACAGTAATCAGTGCATTTTCATAGCACTGATCGCTGTATAAATGCCAGTGGTCCCAAAAATGTGTCAAAAGTGTCCAACCTGTCTGCCATAATGTCACAGTTCTGATAAAAATCGCAGATCAACGCCATTACTAGTAAAGAAAATAATAATAATAATAAAAATGCCATAAATCTTTCCCCTTTTTTGTAGATGCTATATCTTTTGCGCAAACCAATCAATATATGTTTATTGCGATTTTTATTACCAAAAATATGTAGAAGAATACATATATTGGCCTAAACTGAGGAAAAAAATTGCTTTGTTAAAAAAAAAAATTGGGGATATTTATTATAGCAAAAAGTACAAAATATTGTGTTTTTTTCACAATTGTCATTCTTTTTTTGTTTATAGTGCAAAAAATAAAAACTGCAGAAATGATTAAATACCACCAAAAGAAAGCTCTATTTGTGGGAATAAAAGCACGTCAGTTTTGTTTGGGTACAACGTAGCACGACCACGCAATTGTCAGTTAAAGCGACGCAGTGCTGTATTGCAAAAAGAACCGCTGCACCACCAAACTCAGGACATGTGCCAAACATGGAACATGGGTCAAGTGTCCCTGTTGGAGGGAGGAGAGAAGGTTGGTGCCATTGTCCCATGCAACCATTCCTGGCGGAAGCTGGCGTGGCATCAACCACCTCTGAGCCTGCCCCTGCAGAGCTGACAGAATCTCTGCCCAGTGTGGCTCCTGTCCCCTAGGCAGACCAACTCATTTTTTTTGCATATTTGTCACACTTAAATGATTCAGATCATCAAACAAATTTTAATATTACACAAAGATAACCTGAGTAAATACAAAATGCAGCTTTTAAATTATGATTGCATTTATTAAGGGAAAAAAAGCTGTCCAAACCTGCCTGGCCCTAGGTAAAAAAGTATTTTGCGCCCTTGCTAAAATATGAATGAACTGTGATTAACCAAATTTTTTTGAAAGCTGAATTAAAATTCACTTGTCACACCCAGGCCTGATTACTGCCAGAATCAAGAAATCACTTAAAAAGAACCTATATGACAAAGTGAAGCTTCTATTTTTATTTTGGTGTAGAGTTCCCCTCAAAATCCATTCCAGTCCCAAAAGGCCTGGTAAGGACTGGGGGAGACCCCCATGCTGTTTTTTTTAAATAATTTTTTAATACTGGCAATAGTTTTGTTTACATTCCACTGTCAGCGGGGAATCCTGCTGACAACAAATGAGTCATTGTTGTTAAGGACACCACGGCCTCCCGTGAATATAGAAAACGAATGCTGAAGACACAAAACTAATTTTGGAATTTGTTTTGGATTTTTGGTATTCGTTTTGTATGTTCAGAATGGCATTACATTTTTGTTTTTTAAAAAGCATGGAGGTCCCTCCCAATTAATACCAGGCCCTTCAGATCTGGTATGGATCTTGAGGAGAACCCCAAGCCAAAATGTAAAATATAAATGGCATGGGGTTCGCCTCCAAAATCCATACCATACCCTTATCCGAACATGCAGCTCAGCAGGCCAGGAAAAGGGGGGGTGAGCAAGCGCCCCCCTCCTAAACCATACCAGGCCACATACACACTATGAGGGGGTGGGGGTGCTTTGGGGCAGAGTGTCTCCCCCAAAGCATCTTGTCGCCATGTTGACAAGGTGATAAGGGACTCTTTCCCACTACCTTGGGCAGTGGTTGTGGGGGTCTGTGGGCAGAGAGCTTATCAGAACCCAGAAGCCCCCTGTAAGCCTCTGTAACAAGAAGTCCCCTAGATCCCCCCCAATGTGAATGAGTAGAGGTACACTGTACCCCTACACATTCACCAAAAAAAGTATAAAAAATAAAGTCCTTTATTAAAAAAACAAAAACAATGTCCCCCCGAAGTAAATCCACCATCAATCACAGCAGATGAGTAATCAATCGTAATGATACAGTGGTCGGCAGGCCTCCCCGCTCCTTATCAGCCAGCTATTCTGAATCTTCACAATAAATTTGAAAGGATTCAGTACTTTTGATTCAAATTCTCTGAATCAATTGGAAAAAAATGATAATACGATAGAAAACAAATAAACAAAAAAAATTTGTTGCAAATGCAGTGAATATAAATTAGTAACTTAAAGTGGATGTGAACCCTCACATACTGTATACCCAGTGAAGTGAACAGCCTCAGATGATACACAGAGATGAAACAAATCTTCCTTCATCTCTGCTTTGAAGATAGATAACAAAACACTACTGTATGTGCCCAGCTCAATTTTCATGAATCGGGTTTACATCCACTTTAACGAATTGATCTGGAATGAGACAAAACATTTTTTTTTGTTCTGCACATTTCTAGAAGTATGTCACCAGCACATCAAGGAGCTCCAGAATTGGTCCAAAGTTTTTATCTGGAATGAGACAAAACATTTTTTTTGTTCTGCACATTTCTAGAAGTATGTCACCAGCACATCAAGGAGCTCCAGAATTGGTCCAAAGTTTTATTTGGCGATCACATCATAATTACAATAGTGAAATTTCTGAGCCACCCAGAACCTATTTATCAGGCATGTGAGGGTTCCTATGTTACATAGTTACATAGTTAGTCAGGTTGAAAAAAGACACAAGTCCATCCAGTTCAACCTTAAAAACAATAAATAAATAAAATAAAAAATATCGTATAATCCAATATACCCAATTTTATACCCTCAGTTGATCCATAGGAAGGCAAAAAACCCCAGCAGAGCATGCTCCAATTTGCTACAGCAGGGGAAAAAATTCCTTCCTGATCCCCCAAGAGGCAATCGGATTTTCCCTGGATCAACTTTACCTATAAATGTTAGTACCCAGTTATATTATGTACATTTAGGAAAGTATCCAGGCCTTTCTTAAAGCAATCTACTGAGCTGGCCAGAACCACCTCTGGAGGGAGTCTATTCCACATTTTCACAGCTCATACTGTGAAGAAACCTTTGCGTATTTGGAGATGAAATCTCTTTTCCTCTAGACGTAAAGAGTGCCCCCGTGTCCTCTGGGTTGACCGTAAAGAGAATAACTCAACACCAAGTTCACTATATGGACCCCTTATATATTTGAACATGTTGATCATATCCCCCCTTATTCTCCTCTTCTCAAGAGTGAATAAATTCAGTTCCTCTAATCTTTCCTCATAGCTGAGCTCCTCCATGCCTCTTATCAGTTTGGTTGCCATTCTCTGCACTTTCTCCAGTTCCCCGATATCCTTTTTGAGAACTGGTGCCATAAACTGAACTGCATATTCCAGATGAGGTCTTACAAATGATTTGAACAGGGGCAAAATTATATCTCTCTCTCTAGAGTCCATACCTCTCTTAATACAAGAAAGGACTTTTCTCGCTTTTGAAACTGCAGCTTGGCATTGCATGCTATTATTGAGCTTATGATCTACCAAAACCCCCAGATCCTACTCCACCACGGATTCCCCCAGTTGTACTCCCCCTAGCATGTATGATGCGTGCATATTCTTAGCCCCCAAGTGCATAACTTTACATTTCTCAACATTAAACCTCATCTGCCACATAGTCACCCAATTAGACAGTGCATTGAGGTCGGCTTGTAAATTGGAGACATCCTGTAAGGACGTTATTCCACTGCATAGCTTGGTGTCATCTGTAAAGACAGAAATGTTACTTTCTAACCCAGACCCTATATCATTTATAAAGGTATTAAAAAGTAAGGGTCCCAGCATTGAACCTTGGGGTACACCACTGATAACCTTAGACCATTCAGAGTAAGAATCATTCACCACTACTCTCTGAATTCTGTCTTTTAGCCAATTTTTTATCCATTTACAAACTGATATTTTCAAGCCTGTAGACTTTACCTTACACATGAGCCGTGTGTGGGGAACTGTGTCGAACGCTTTTGCAAAATCCAAGTATACCACGTCCACAGCCACCCCTCTGTCCAAGGTTTTACTTACCTCTTCATAAAAAGAAATCAGGTTTGTCTGACAACTTCTGTCTTTCGTGAATCCATGCTGTCTGTTGCTTAATATATTTTTTTCCAGCAAGAACTCGTCTATGTGGTCTTTTATTAAACGCTCCAGTATCTTCCCGACTATAGAAGTTAAACTAACAGGTCTATAGTTACTTGGTAAAGACTTTGATCCCTTTTTAAATAGAGGCACCACATTCGCCCTGCGCCAATCCAGTGGTACTATTCCCGTCATTAATGAGTCCCTAAAAATTAGATACAATGGCTTTGAAGCTACAGAGCTCAATTCTTTTAGGATCTGTGGGTGGATGCCATCAGGTCCAGGTGCTTTATCCACCTTTATTCTGTCTAAATAATTCTGGACCATATCACTTTTGAGCCATTGTGGATCATTCGGGGCTGTGTCACTACCACCCCCATTATGGACATGAGCTCCCCCATGCTCCTTTGTATACACAGAGCTGAAGAAAATATTTAATAAATTTGCCTTCTCTTTGTCCCCAGTCACCCACTCTAGATTATTTTGTAAAGGGCCTACATGCTCAGACCTGACCTTTTTACTATTAATATATTTGAAGAATTTTTTTGGGGTTGTCCTACTATCTTTTGCAATCTGTCGTTCGTTTTGAATTTTTGCATCCTTGATTTCCTTTTTACATATTCTGTTAAATTCTTTGTAACATTTAAAACGACACTAGTGTTCCTTCATTTTTACATTTTTTAAAAGATCTTTTCTTATTGTTTATAGCTTCTTTAACTTTGGCTGTGAGCCACATTGGTTTTGTTTTTAGCCTTTTAAACTTATTGCCCATGGGAATATACTTTGCAGTGAGGTCCCAAACAGTCTTTTTGAAGAATTCCCATTTCTGTTCTGTGTTTATCAATGCAAATATTCCCTCCCAGTCTAAATCCTGGAGAGCAGCCCTCATCCTTGGAAAATTTTCTCTCTTGAAGTTAAGTGTTTTTATCTTTCCCATATGTATTTCTTGTTTACAGCTAACATCAAATGAAATCATGTTATGATCACTGCTACCCAGGTGTTCCTTTATCTGGACATTAGTAATAAGCTCTGCATGGTTTGAGATTACCAGGTCCAACAGAGCTTCATTCCTAGTTGGGGCCTCAATAAACTGAACCATAAAATTGTCCTGTAATAGGTTTATACATTTTTCCCTTTAACTGTCCCAGCAGTGCCATTACTCCAGTCAATTTCTGGGTAGTTAAAATCCCCCATTATTATCAATGTCCCAGCCCTTGCAGCCCTTTCCATCTGTGCAAGGAGCTGAGTCTCCACCTCCTCGTTAACATTGGGTGGTCTATAACATACTCCAATGATTAACTTTGAACTACGCACATCTATATGCAGTTCCACCCATAATGCTTCAGACTCATCACACTCTCTTTCAACCAGGTCCTCTTTCACACTTGCTTTGAGATCACTTCTCACATAGAGACAGACCCCGCCACCTTTCCTTTTTACCCTGTCTCTCTGAAAGAGTGTATAGCCAGGAATATTTATAGCCCAGTCATGTGAGGATTTAAGCCAAGTTTCAGCAATACCAATTACATCATAGCTCTCCTCATGCACCAGAGCTTCCAACTCACCTGTTTTGCTTGGCAGACTTCTGGCATTGGTGTACAAACACTTTAAAGCATTATTACATTTTGCTCTGGTGTTTTTCATATCATTTTTAGTAGTACAAATGGCACTATAGTTTCCAATTGCAATGGGAAATTTCTTGTCACCTGCCATAACCCTCCCCCCATCTATCCCTATTCCACCCTCCATTAATGTCTGACCCCTAACTGACCTGTCTGCCCAATGTAATTCTAGTTCACCCTCCCCCCTCAATCCTAGTTTAAATACTCCTCCAGCCTTCCCATAAACCTCACCCCCAGCACAGCAGACCCCCTTCCATTCAAGTGCAAACCGTCTTTAGCATATAGCTTGCACCCCAATGAAAAGTCAGCCCAATCCCTCCTCCCTACACCAGGTCTTTAGCCATGCATTCAGCTCTCTAATCACCCCCTGCCTTTCCTGTATTGCGCATGGCACAGGTAATATTTCAGAGAATATCACATTGGAGGTCCTTCCCTTCAACTTGCAGCCTAGTTCTTTAAATTGATTCTTAAGGAGCCTCCACCTTCCATGTATACTGTCATTGGTTCTAACGTGGACCAAGACAGCTGGGTCATGCCCAGCCCCCCCCAGTAATTTATCCACCCGGTCCACCACATGCCGAATCCTAGCACCAGGGAGACAGCAAACCATTTGGTTGAGGCGATCCTGGCGACAAATTATTCTATCAATCCTTCTGATTATAGAATCCCCTATAACCACCAACTGTCTAGGCCTACCTGCATTCCGCTCACCACCTCTACTATATGGGCTGCTCTCCTGGCTGTTATGGGTAGCAGTGACATCTAGGGCTGCCACCTCTGTGTTTGCCACCTCCACATCTTCACCCACCTCAGCAAATTTGTTTTGATGCACAAATACAGGACTGGCCTTCCTTTTCTGTGAGCCCGTTCCACTCCCTCCAACTACATTAACCCATCTTCCTATCTGATAATCCTGACTTGGCCCTCCACCCTCCACATCAACCCTACTGACCACCTGCTCAGCGAGCAGAGGACCCCTTTCAAAGTTGTCCTTTCTGCCCAGTGTTGCAACTTGTTTCTCCAGATCTCTAATGCGAGCTTCCAGAAGGGCAACCTGCTCACATCTGTCACAGCGATATCCATACTGGAGCTGTTGCACCAATTTTGCATACATGTGGCACACTGTGCACTGAGCAAAACCTTTAACCCTGCTAGCACTCATTTCCCAGTTACAACACAGTTACTTAAAGGAAATTTAAGATGTTACTTACAGGTTAGAAGACTCCTGTTTTCAACTCCTGGTTATTAACTCTCCACTTTAGTTCAAAATTCCGCTTGTGTTCACAAAATCCACATGCAAGCCACCATTAGGGAGCAAAGGGGAGTTTTTAAAGATACTTTTATACCTGGGAACAATTAACCAACCCCCTTTTTTTTTCTTTTCTTCCTGCTATGTGACTGCAAAGCATCACTATTGTAGCTTTGATGTGATCACTAAATAAAGCTTTGGACCTTTTCTGGTGATCCTTGGTGTGCATTAGGGATGAGCTTCGAGTTCAACTCAAACATCGGCTGTTCGCAAGTTCGCCGAACAGCGAACAATTTGGGGTGTTCGCGGCAAATTTGAATGCCGCGGAACACCCTTTAAAAGTCTATGGGAGAAATCAAAAGTGCTAATTTTAAAGGCTTATATGCAAGTTATTGTCATAAAAAGTGTTTGGGCCCTGGGTACTGCCCCTGGGGACATGGATCAATACAAAAAAAGTTTTAAAAACGGCCGTTTTTTCAGGAGCAGTGATTTTAATAATGCTTAAAGTCAAACAATAAAAGTGTAATATCCCTTTAAATTTTGTAGCTGGGGGGTGTCTATAGTATGCCTGTAAAGGGGCGCATGTTTCCTGTGTTTAGAACAGTCTGACAGCAAAATGACATTTCAAAGGGAAAAAAGTCATTTAAAACTACTCGCGGCTATTGCATTGCCGGTCCGACAATACACATAAAAGTTCATTGATAAAAATGGCATGGGAATTCCCCACAGGGGAACCCCGAACCATAAATAAAAAAAAAAATTCCATACCAGGCCCTTCAGGTCTGGTATGGATATTAAGGGGAACCCCAACCAAAATTTTAAAAAAAAAATGACGGGGGGGTCCCCCTAAATTCCATACCAGACCCTTATCCGAGCATGCAACCTGGCAGGCCACAGGAAAAGAGGGGGGGACGAGAGAGCACCCCCCTCCTGAACCGTACCAGGCCACATGCCCTCAACATTGGGAGGGTGCTTTGGGGTAGCCCCCCAAAACACCTTGTCCCCATGTTGATGAGGACAAGGGCCTCATCCCCACAATCCTGGCCGGTGGTTGTGGGGGTCTGTGGGCGGGGGGCTTATCGGAATCTGGAAGCCCCCTTTAACAAGGGGACCCCCAGATCCCGCCCCCTTGTGTGAAATGGTAAGGGGGTACTTTCCTACCATTTCACTAAAAAACTGTCAAAAATGTTAAAAATGACAAGAGACAGTTTTTGGGGGCGTGGCCTAGGCATGGCGGCGTGAGGACGCTTCTTTACAGGGCTCCCGGCCGGTGGTTTCCCCGCAGCACACTACCGCACATTACCGGCATCTAACGGCTCCTCCCTTCCCCCTCAGACACCTGAGAAGCCCGATCGCCACACAATCGCTCTGGAGCCGGCATGGACCGCTATTTACGTCCACCGAAGCCGGCGGCTTCCACACCAACGGCTGCAAAGATGGCGCCGGCCCGCCACACAGCACAAGGCACAGCAGAAGTTTCCAGCGTTGCTGATCCTCCTCTACAGACGGCAGATGATCACACCATGCCGCCCTTCTTACCACCCAGTGACCTTTCGCCCTGTCTTCCTAGATCTCTGGCTGCATCACCAGACAGAGAAGACACCCTGCACAGCCCAGCGCTCCCAGCTTCACCCACAGCTCCTATCCCATCCAGCGCTCTGAGTTTCAGCCCAGGAGACATGGAGGAACAGAGGCAACTAACCATGCACCAGAACGCAGTGAGTACACTATATTGTACACAGCAAACACAGGGTCTCCCTCTCCATGCCTCCTCTGAACAAAGACTGTGGGATTTCCTGCAGCAGCTACCCACAAGAACTGACCTAGAATCAATTGTTCAGAGGATGGAGACAGCCTTAAAGGGAGAAATACAATCTATCAGACAGGATGCAGTGGTGCTGGACTCCCGTGTCACTGTAGTAGAGCAGGAGCAGATCACTGTGTCACAATCTGTGCAAACCCTACAGACATCCCAAGCCGAACTTACTGACCAAATCATACAGCTGCACCTACTTCAGGACGACTTGGAAAATCGCAGCCGCAGGCAGAACATCAGGCTAAGGGGCTTACCCGAAAGTGTTCCAAACTCAGAATTGCGCTCATCAGTGGTTAATGTCTTCAACCGTTACCTAGACCGCCCGCCAGACTCTGAGATCATCATTGACAGAGTTCATAGGACCCTGGGCCCTAGACCGGATACATCTGATAGACCAAGAGACATCCTATGCTGTTTACACTCCTTCAGCCTTAAAGAGGATATATTACAGCAGGCTTGGAGGGTGGGAGTCCTGGAATTTGATGGTGCAGCTGTCCACCTTCTGCCAGATGTTTCCAGAAAAACCCTCTTTATGCGACGATCGCTCAAACCTCTCCTGGATGGTCTTGGGGAGAAAGGTCTGACGTACAAGTGGGGGCACCCGTTTCACCTTATAGTTCGTAAGGGTCCAGATACCTTCTCTCTGCGCCACCCTTCGGAGCTCCCAGACCTCTTCTCCTTTGCCGACATGGAGCCGTTCCCAGTGCCCAACTGGCTGCTGACAGTTATTGCCAAAGATCCGATGCGCCAAGCTCTCCCGGGTAGACCACAAAGGGCCCACTACAGTCGCCGTGGCCGAGGGAACCACTCTCAAGTTAGACGGGCGGGAAACTCTCGCTCACAACCCCCGAATGCAGAAGCGTTGGGCGGAACCTTCACACGCAAATTGCTGACACGCACCCAGATCAGTTTTGCCTTGTTTTTCTTTTTTTTTTTTTTTTTTCTCAGGTTGAGTTTAAATTACTTCTCGGTTGCTTGATGACATGTCAGGAACATTATGTGTAAGGCTCGCAAACTAGAGGCCCTCCAGCTTGACATTCAGCACACACTGGTCCACGAACGAAAATAGGCCTCCCCTAGGCATCGATCATCCCACATAATAGTTGGCTTGTTTCTAATGTGACAAACCCAGTACTACGCTTGGTACCTTCAACTCGGACCCATTGCCCTCAAAGTACAACTGGAACAATGCTTCCTAGCCTACACGCGAGAGCAATTTCTCTCCCTTTTTTTTTTTTTTTGTTGACCACGCCCAAAGTATTGGAATAATGAGGTGGCTCTGACTGCCTAATGATGAAACCGTAGACATAACATTGTATTATTTGCCATAGAGACTATACGTATTCATGTTCCCTATGATGAAAAGTATATAAATATGTATATAACTAGGGATATCTATGTCCTAACGAGGGGTTTTCTTCCTTTTTTTTTTTTTTTTTTGTGCAAATGTGAGCAGGTAACTGTTTCTTCAACTAACACCTTACACTTTTTACAGGTTGTACACCATGGTTAAAGTCTTTTTTGGGTTCCGCTGAGATGCCGTGGCCCTGATGTCTAGATTTGGGCGCTGTGCGGCTCCGGGGTTGGGACGCGGGACCGGTGCTGTCCTAGTTTAAGTTTCAAGTTTAGTTTTAGTTTTAAGTTTTTTTTTTTTTTTGTTTTTTTTTTTCCCAGCCGGGTAACAATAAAGGTGCCTTAATGGCTGACCACAAAGGCTGCGGGGGCCCATATGGCCGGGGCCCGGAACTCGGCTGTGCCTTACCACTCCCCGCACTAGGCACACTCTGCCCAGGTGGCAGTAGTTTCTCTCTGCGGAGTTTACATTTTGGACTACTAGATCTCTTCTCTTCTTACCTTTCTTCTTCTTTCTCTTGTCAATCTTCCCCCCTTTTTTTTTTTTTTCACTCACATCTCCCTTCACCCATTTCCCTCCCCTCCTCTCCTCCCCTCCCTGTGCACCCCGGGAGTTAACGCAAGTTGACCTGGACCTGGACAACATGACTGTCAGAATCCTCTCATGGAACATAAAGGGGCTGAACTCCCCGGAGAAGCGTACTAGCTGTCTCGCCGAGCTCTGGAGGCAAAGAGCGCATATTGCATTCCTCCAAGAGACTCACTTTAGGGCAGACAGGATACCTAAACTAATTAACAAACACTTCCCAACGGCCTATCACAGTCCGTCTTTGTCCTCTAAATCAAAAGGGACGAGTATACTCATTTCTAAATCCCTCCAATGGCAATTCCTCGAGGAGTTCCGTGATCAGGAGGGTAGGTTCCTCCTCATAAAAGGAAAAATTTGTTCTCAGACCTTCACTCTCGCGAACATCTACCTTCCAAATTCAAATCCCCTCCCCACCCTTGAGGCTTTCTTATCCACTCTTGACTCCTTCCTTGAGGGAACACTTGTCCTAGGTGGGGATTTCAACTTAACATTGGACCCCCATAAAGACTCCTCCTCGAACCTGTCTTCCCTCCCTAGGGGAACCCGACTTCGCCTAAAAGATCTTTTACACTCACACCAACTAATCGATATCTGGAGAATAATGCACCCTCAAGAACGGGACTACACCTTCTATTCCACCGTTCATGGGTCTTACTCCAGAATCAACCTTTTTTTCTTAAAACACTCAGCCATCCCCATGGTCACCAAGACGGACATAGGTCATATAGCACTTTCCGATCACGCTCCAATTCTGTTGGAGATGTCTATTTCACAAGCATCCCCCAGGACATCCACGTGGCGACTTAACAAAACGCTCCTAAAAGACCCAGAGATTGCCGCTGACGTCCTTCGGGAACTCAAGTCATACTTTTCTGTCAATAAAGATTCTGTAGACAACCCAGCCATTGTATGGTCAGCACATAAGTGCGTCATTAGAGGCATACTAATCAAACACGGTCATGCGGCCAAACAACGTCGTGTTAAAACCTTGACTGACCTCTTAACGCAACTTCACACTTTGGAACGTAAACATAAGAGTCGGCCCGATAGTGCTACCGAGACGGAACTTGTCCATCTTCGGGAAGCTATACGAGACCATTCCATGTACGAGGCGAAACATGTACTACTAAAGGCCCGGCGTTCTTTTTACGAATACGGCGATAAATGTGGTCGGCTATTGGCCCACGCCATACGTGCGAAGCGCTCTCAGACATACGTACCCGCTCTTCTCTCGTCATCGGGCTCCAGAGTCCATTAGTCCCCGGAGCTGGCGGATACTTTCCGTACTTTTTACTACAAGATGTATAATTTGGATCCAATTCCCACCCCTCAGTTGCTACCCCAAAAAACCCTAGACATTTGCAAATATCTTCAAGAGACTGACCTTCCTACACTGACGACTGAAGAGCGAGTAGACTTGTCCAAACCTATTACCATGGAAGAATTTGCAGCCGCAATAGCTGACACCCAGCCCGGTAAGGCTCCTGGACCGGATGGTTTTACCCTCCCATATTACAAACTATACCTGGACACTTTGGCACCTTCATTTCTTGCAGCCTTTAATTCTGTGCTAGACGGACACAATCTCCCTGCTGACATGCTACGCGCATCTATATCTGTGATCCCTAAGCCGGGTAAAGACCCACTACTATGCGCCAATTACAGGCCCATTTCACTTCTGAATTGTGATATGAAACTTTTCACTAAAATCCTGGCCTCCCGGATGAATGCCTTATTACCACGTCTGGTCGGAATAGACCAAGTCGGTTTTATTCAAACTAGAGAGGCCAGGGACAACACCACCCGGACACTGAACATCATAGAAAAAGCGAAACGTTCCCGAATACCCTTACTGCTCCTTTCCACGGATGCCGAGAAGGCTTTTGACAGGGTGGACTGGACCTTCCTTCGGGAGACACTTAAATTTGTGGGTATGCCAGATTCCATCCTGTCATGGATTTCAGCCATCTATGAGAATCCCACAGCGACTGTCCGGGTAAACGGCTTTGACTCCAGCCCTTTCTCTATCTCGAACGGCACCAGACAGGGCTGCCCCCTGTCTCCAATGCTGTTCGTCCTCTCCCTGGAACCTTTTCTACGCCACATCAGAAGTAACCAGTCCATAAAAGGCATCCAATCGGATCAATGCCAACACAAAGTTGCGGCTTATGCCGACGACCTCTTGTTCTACATTACCGAGCCCCTCACCTCTCTACCCTCCTTGTTACAGGAGCTAAAACGTTATGGCACCCTTTCTAATTTTAAGGTCAACTTACAAAAATCAGAGGCCTTAAATGTATCCTTGTCAGATTCTACCATTTCTAACTTACGCCCCTTCTTTCCATTCAAATGGGCTGCTCGCTCAATACAATATCTAGGAACAAAAATCTCTGCAAAACTACAAGACATTGTCACCCTCAACTTTCAGCCCCTTCTATCTACGCTCGCTGCTGATCTAGAGAGATGGAACTCTCTGGCCCTTTCCTGGTTCGGCCGCTGCAATATACTTAAAATGAATGCAATGCCCAGACTCCTGTACTTATTGCAGGCGCTGCCCGTTAAGATACCTCAAACATTTTTTCACGCCGTTCGCTCACTATTCATCAGATTCATCTGGCGTGGAAAACACCCACGTCTCGGCAGAACACTCCTATTAAGACCAAAGACTAAAGGCGGTCTCGGATTCCCAGATCCAGCTCTATACTATACCGTGGCACATATGACCAGAGTGGTGGACTGGTGCCGTCACAGTGATTTGAAGCTCTGGGTCTCGCTGGAGCGGGAAGCAGCCGGAGCCCCTCTGGCGGGACTACCTTGGGCTGGGAAAACTCCTGCCACCCACTTGACCACTCACCCACTGATTGGACCAACTCTTATGGAACTGAAGAGGTTTTTCCGTTTAGCCTCATTAAGAAACTTTCCATCCCCACTGACACCACTTATTGGTCATCCAGATTTTCTACCTGGCCTCACTGACCCATCCTTTCGATCGCAAGCCCCGCAGGGGCTCATGAGGGCCTCCACGCTCCTGCGGTCCTCCGGTTGGCCAGCTACAGAGAGCCTGCTCTCAGGTCGGGCTCCACTTCGGTTGGACCACTGGAGGATAAATCAATTATCCCACTTCCTTGGCTCACTGCCCAAACCAAACCACTTTGTCAGAGAACTCCACTCTTTTGAGGAGCTCTGTTTGGGTGAGGGACCGATTCGGAGATCCTTATCAGCCTCCTACAAATCCCTCTTGGAACTGCACGCCACAGAGGATCCCCCATTCTTAGCAAAATGGGAGAGAGACTTGCAAGTCACCTTCACAGAACCCCAAAAAGAATGCATACTCTTTTTCGCACAGAAATCTTCTATGTGCAGCAAATACCAAGAGACCGCATATAAAATAGTGACGCGCTGGTACAGGACCCCTTCAGTGTTAGCCAAGATATTTCCTTTACAATCTGACCGCTACTGGCGTTGTAACCTACATCCAGGCACTCTAATACATATTTTCTGGGACTGCCCTGTACTGAAAACTTTTTGGCAGCCGGTGCTTAAGCTCATACAGAAACTCACGGATATCTCCCTTCAGGATAATCCAGCTGCGGTTGTTCTTAACCTTACTCCCCTGTCAAAGAAACGTTACCACAAATCCCTTCTCAAGCATCTCCTTAACGCGGCCCGGGCTAGCATTCCACCTCTTTGGAAGCAACAGTCTGCGCCAACGGTGGCCCAATGGTTTGCGAGGGTGAAGGACATTGAGCAGATGGAGGATCTGACCTCTGCGTTGCGGGACAGGTCAGAGGAACATAAGTCCAGATGGTTTCATTGGAACCTTTTTCGCTTCTCCGACGAGTTCCACCAATACCTGTCGGGGTCCATCGTCTAGGATTCCCATGGACAGTTCAGCATTACCGAATTTGGCTCCCCGGGGGCAAACGTCTCTTCCCTCCTCCCCCCCCCTCCCAGGAGTGTTGTTTAATTTTTAATTATTTATCTTTCTTCTTCTCTTTCCTCAGTCTTCTCTCTCTAACTTTACTATTTCTCTCTCTATAAAAAAAGTTATAAAAAGTGATGGGCACAGATGTTTAAGTTTACATTATATTAGACTTCGGCGAGTGGTATCTTAGTCTAACTGAATAATGACCTTCACTCACATTTAACTGTTAAGTTTCTGACTGTTATACTTGACGAGTTCATTACAGTTTAAATGCAATGCGAAGCTACCGTTATATTTGTATCTGTGTCATATCTTTAAATAAAAAATTTAAGAGACAGTTTTTGACAATTCCTTTATTTAAATGCTTCTTCTTTCTTCTTTCTTCTATCTTCCTTCATCTTCACCATTTTTTTTTTTAATTTTGGCATGGGGTTCCCCTTAAAATCCATACCAGACCTGAAGGGCCTGGTATGGAATTTAGGGGGACCCCCACGTCATTTTTTTTTTTTTTTACATTTTGGTTCGGGGTTCCCCTGTGGGGAATTCCCATGCCGTTTTTATCAATGAACTTTTATGTGTATTGTCGGACCGGCAATGCAATAGCCGCGAGTAGTTTTAAATTACTTTTTTCCTTTGAAATGTCATTTTGCTGTCAGACTGTTCTAAACACGGGAAACATGCGCCCCTTTACAGGCATACTATAGACACCCCCCAGCTACAAAATTTAAAGGGATATTACACTTTTATTGTTTGACTTTAAGCATTATTAAAATCACTGCTCCTGAAAAAACGGCCGTTTTTAAAACTTTTTTTTGCATTGATCCATGTCCCCTGGGACAGGACCCAGGTCCCCAAACACTTTTTATGACAATAACTTGCATATAAGCCTTTAAAATTAGCACTTTTGATTATTCATGTTCGTGTCCCATAGACTTTTAAAGGGTGTTCGCGTGTTCGAACAAACTTTTTTCCTGTTCGCATGTTCTGGTGCGAACCGAACAGGGGGGTGTTTGGCTCATCCCTAGTGTGCATGTGACATAACTCTTGCTTTGAATGTCTTCAGTTCCCAGCCAGTTTCAGAAACTTGTGCTTTGGAAATATTGTGCTGCAGCCATGATACTGGCACTGTTTTTTCATTAGGCGATCTGCTGTTACATGAAAGTGATCTGGGCGGATGACCACTTTTGTGGTGCTGAGAAGGACCTCTCCCGCTATAACCAATGGTGGTTCCTGAGCTCTCCCACTCCTTTATGGAGCTAGAGACCATGGCAAGTGGTCTGGGTTGCTTTCCACCTGGGAGATTGAAGAACATCTTGGATGGCAAGTGATTAAACAGATCTACTGTATATCCAGCATCTTGGAATGAGAAATATAGTAAAGTAATTGTGTGTATTGTTTGGTGTATGATCTAATGTCACCATAAATAGAAGGATTGCACACATACAAACTGAGTCTCCCTATGAGATGTCACACAAGAGAGCAACTGTGATGGAACTCTTATGCCGCGTATACACGATCACACATCCTGACAACAAAATCCATGTTTTTTTTCCGATGGATGTTGGCTGAAACTTGTCTTGCATACCCACAGTCACACAAATCTTGTCGGAACTTCCGAACGTCAAGAACGCGGTGACATACAACACGTGCGATGGCACTAGAAAAGGGAAGTTCAACAGCCAGTCTGCCACCCTTTGGGCTCCTTCTGCTAATCTCGTGTTAGTAGAAGTTTGGTGAGAGACAATTCGCACCTTTCAGCCTCGTGCTTTGCCGATCGTTACTGCTCTTCAGTTTGTGCTTGTGGGTTCGTATCTGGTTTTCAGTGCATGTAGTCAGTTTGCATTTGTTTTTCAGTGCGTATTATTATAGTACATATTTGATCTCCAGTGCGTTCTTGTCCGCTCGTTTCTGATTTTCAGTTCGCTCTTCCCAGGCCTTTCTGATTTTCAGTGCGTTCTGTTATTTTGTTCTGACCAGCCGACCGTTCTGAAGCCATGTTGCGGGTACGTACTTGTCGTAGAGTTCGTGCTGTGCAAGGTCTTGGTGTTGGGGTTCTTACTTTGACCCAAGCCCAGTCCATGAACAGGGCGGGGAGGAGTTCATGGACCAACAATTGGTTACTCCAGTGTGACCAATTCTTTCATATGCCTTTGTTGCGGGAGATCCGTGAGAATAATCCTGATGATTTCAGGAATTATCTCCGGATGATGGACCCCATTTTTCACCGTCTGTTGGCTTTGCTGTCCCCTTATATTAGCAGGCAGGACACCTGCCTGTGACAAGCCATCACTCCCGAGCAGATGCTAGTCGCCACATTGCGGTGCTTGGCGACAGGGAGAAGTCTGCAGGACATCAAATTCTCGACAGGCATCTCCCCCCAGGCTCTGGGGATCATTATTCCAGAGACCTGTTCTGCCATCATTCAGGTCCTGGAAAGGAGGAGAACATTGGGACTTTATATGAGGCAAAACTTTTGTTATCCCCGGGACCTGCGACCCACACCGCGGACTCCCTCTCCCCTCCCATCATGGGAGGCGGTGCAGTCATTTGCTGTGGGTCGACGCCATGCTTGCATGCCATGCGGGTGATGTCAGTGATGACGTTGCGGCGCTGAGATGTATATCTATCTGCGTGTACTATGAGGGAGACCTCACGCCATAATGCTGAGCGTTGTATGCTGCTCAGGCGATGGCGCCACCTTCCCTCATCACGCTGCATGATGTTGGTGGTTGCCTTTATTTCACGGTTGCAATCAGATCTCCATGCACTGTGTCTTCACTTCGGTTTGTATCATTTTCATTCATTGCCACACCTATTGCGTTATCCCTCTTCCATACCTTTTAGGTATTCTATGGGCTATCTGATACCTTCACTTTCATTCACTGCCAATCTGTACACTTCCCTGGTTCCTATTTGCCTTCAACTTTCTTACACTCACCTGCCTTTTTCATTATGCACACATGGGTGTGGGCTTGTTTCTCCAGTCTACCAGCTGTTTAGCTTATTCAATGTTATCTTACCTATCTCTACAGATATTCTTGTGATTTATCTACAATATGACAGTTATGCAGTATTTAAATACTTAATCAAGCTTTATTTCTGGAGATCCTATCTTTTCATTCCTTCTGGCTGCTGTTGCCGCCGCTGTACCTTAGGTGTTACCGCCTCAGCTTCCGGGGATGACGTCATCTATAGTATTTTCCATCATTGTTATCATTCACAATTTTACCCATATATCACAACTAGGGATGAGCTTCGAGTTCGAGTCGAACTCATGTTCGACTCGAACATTGGCTGTTCGCAAGTTCACCGAACAGCGAACAATTTGGGGTGTTCGCGGCAAATTCGAATGCCGCGGAGCACCCTTTAAAAGTCTATGGGAGAAATCAAAAGTGCTAATTTTAAAGGCTAATATGCAAGTTATTGTCATAAAAAGTGTTTGGGGACCTGGGTCCTGCCCCAGGGGACATGGATCAATGCAAAAAAAGTTTTAAAAACGGCCGTTTTTTCAGGAGCAGTGATTTTAATAATGCTTAAAGTCAATCAATAAAAGTGTAATATCCCTTTAAATTTCGTACCTGGGGGGTGTCTATAGTGTGCCTGTAAAGGGGCGCATGTTTCCTGTGTTTAGAACAGTCTGACAGCAAAATGACATTTTGAAGGAAAAAACTCATTTAAAACTACCCGCGGCTATTGCATTGCCGACAATACACATAGAAGTTCATTGATAAAAACGGCATGGGAATTCCCCAAAGGGGAACCCCGAACCAAAATTAAAAAAAAAAAATGACGTGAGGGTCCCCCTAAATTCCATACCAGGCCCTTCAGGTCTGGTATGGATATTAAGGGGAACCCCGGCCAAAATTAAAAAAAAAAAATGACGTGGGGTTCCCCCTAAATTCCATACCAGACCCTTCAGGTCTGGTATGGATTTTAAGGGGAACCCCGCGCCAAAAAAAAAAAAAAAAAAACGGCGTGGGGTCCCCCCAAAAATCCATACCAGACCCTTATCCGAGCACGCAACCTGGCAGGCCACAGGAAAAGAGGGGGGGACGAGAGTGCGGCCCCCCCTCCCTCCTGAACCGTACCAGGCCACATGCCCTCAACATTGGGAGGGTGCTTTGGGGTAGCCCCCCAAAACACCTTGTCCCCATGTTGATGAGGACAAGGGCCTCATCCCCACAACCCTGGCCGGTGGTTGTGGGGGTCTGCGGGCGGGGGCTTATCGGAATCTGGAAGCCCCCTTTAACAAGGTGACCCCCAGATCCCGGCCCCCCCCTGTGTGAAATGGTAAGGGGGTACTTATGTACCCCTACCATTTCACGAAAAAAGTGTCAAAAATGTTAAAAATGACAAGAGACAGTTTTTGACAATTCCTTTATTTAAATGCTTCTTCTTTCTTCTATCTTCCTTCATCTTCTGGTTCTTCTGGCTCTTCTGGTTCTTCTGGTTCTTCCTCCGGCGTTCTCGTCCAGCATCTCCTCCGCGGCGTCTTCTGTCTTCTTCTCCTCGGGCCGCTCCGCACCCATGGCATGGGGGGGAGGCTCCCGCTCTTCTCTTCTTCTCTTCTTCTTTTCTTCTTTTCTTCTTTTCTTCTCTTCTTCTCTTCTTCTCTTCTTCTCTTCTTCATTTTCTTCTCCGGGCCGCTCCGCAATCCATGCTGGCATGGAGGGAGGCTCCCGCTGTGTGACGGCGCTCCTCGTCTGACAGTTCTTAAATAATGGGGGGGCGGGGCCATGCGGTGACCCCGCCCCCCTCTGACGCACGGTGACTTGACGGGACTTCCCTGTGACGTCACGGGGAATGCCACAGGGAAGTCCCGTCAAGTCACCGTGCGTCAGAGGGGGGCGGGGTCACCGGGTGGCCCCGCCCCCCCGTTATTTAAGAACTGTCAGACGAGGAGCGCCGTCACACAGCGGGAGCCTCCCACCATGCCAGCATGGATTGCGGAGCGGCCCGGAGAAGAAAATGAAGAAGAGAAGAAGAGAAGAAGAGAAGAAGAGAAGAGCGGGAGCCTCCCCCCCATGCCATGGGTGCGGAGCGGCCCGAGGAGAAGAAGACAGAAGACGCCGCGGAGGAGATGCTGGACGAGAACGCCGGAGGAAGAACCAGAAGAACCAGAAGAGCCAGAAGAACCAGAAGATGAAGGAAGATAGAAGAAAGAAGAAGCATTTAAATAAAGGAATTGTCAAAAACTGTCTCTTGTCATTTTTAACATTTTTGACACTTTTTTCGTGAAATGGTAGGGGTACTTATGTACCCCCTTACCATTTCACACAGGGGGGGGCCGGGATCTGGGGGTCACCTTGTTAAAGGGGGCTTCCAGATTCCGATAAGCCCCCCACCCGCAGACCCCCACAACCACCGGCCAGGGTTGTGGGGATGAGGCCCTTGTCCTCATCAACATGGGGACAAGGTGTTTTGGGGGGCTACCCCAAAGCACCCTCCCAATGTTGAGGGCATGTGGCCTGGTACAGTTCAGGAGGGAGGGGGGGCCGCACTCTCGTCCCCCCCTCTTTTCCTGCGGCCTGCCAGGTTGCGTGCTCGGATAAGGGTCTGGTATGGATTTTTGGGGGGACCCCACGCCGTTTTTTTTTTTTTTTGGTGCGGGGTTCCCCTTAAAATCCATACCAGACCTGAAGGGTCTGGTATGGAATTTAGGGGGAACCCCACGTCATTTTTTTTTTTTAATTTTGGCCGGGGTTCCCCTTAATATCCATACCAGACCTGAAGGGCCTGGTATGGAATTTAGGAGGACTCCCACGTCATTTTTTTTTTTTAATTTTGGTTCGGGGTTCCCCTTTGGGGAATTCCCATGCCGTTTTTATCAATGAACTTCTATGTGTATTGTCGGCAATGCAATAGCCGCGGGTAGTTTTAAATGAGTTTTTTCCTTCAAAATGTCATTTTGCTGTCAGACTGTTCTAAACACAGGAAACATGCGCCCCTTTACAGGCATACTATAGACACCCCCCAGGTACGAAATTTAAAGGGATATTACACTTTTATTGTTTGACTTTAAGCATTATTAAAATCACTGCTCCTGAAAAAACGGCCGTTTTTAAAACTTTTTTTTGCATTGATCCATGTCCCCTGGGGCAGGACCCAGGTCCCCAAACACTTTTTATGACAATAACTTGCATATAAGCCTTTAAAATTAGCACTTTTGATTATTCATGTTCGTGTCCCATAGACTTTAACGGTGTTCGCATGTTCGAACAAACTTTTTTCCTGTTCGCATGTTCTGGTGCGAACCGAACAGGGGGGTGTTCGGCTCATCCCTAATCACAACTAGGTAAGAGTGTTTGGGATATTATATTCCCCTCTTCCCTTTATGTTTTACATGCTTGTTCTTACCATATTATTTTGGCATTGTATTTTATTATAGATACCCCCAAATCCTGCATCTGCTCCAGATGAGTGGTACTGTAACCACAAAACGCGTAGAGCTTTCCTAGGATGCAACGTCAAAGTATTCATATGATACCATTGCATTTTATCTTTATATAGTATAACATTTTGAACCAATCCACCATTATTTATCATGCTTATTTGTTACTATTACAAATTTGGTTTACATACCCAAGGGTTATTATTATGTATATTATGATAAGATTATTATGTTTTACCCACTATTAGCTTAGATGATCTATTGAGACCAACCATTCATTATGCTATTGAAGAAAAAAGGGGGTTCCCCTAAGTGGACTTTTTAGGCACTCAATTGCATCATATATAAAAAAGTGTAACAGAGTACACGGGTATTATAATAGTAGATACATTTTATTTATGAAAAAACAACATTAAAAGGTCGTAACGAAACACTGATATCTCTAAACAATGCGTTTATATCACCATACATAGCATATGTTTGAAAAAACCTCCTCACACCCAACGCGTTTCGGTGTATAGTCTAATCCTTCTTCTGGGGTGCAGAAAGTAAGAGGGGTTCAGATGCAGTTAGATGGTGAGGTAGTTTTACAATGCTTCGTTAAATCATGTTAAAAACTTGCAGTTTTGAATAGCACTGAGTAATTGAGCCGGTGGAAAAACTGTCTTAGGGTCAGAAAGTGGGCATTCCATTTGCCTCAGTATATTCTTCTGGCCGTATTGCTGCTGTGGAGTACAGGGGGGACTCCCGCCCCCTGGGGACACCAATACTCAGCTCACACTTTCAGATTTCCCTGATGCCCACTTTCTGACCCTAAGACAGTTTTTCCACCGGCTCAATTACTCAGTGCTATTCAAAACCGCAAGTTTTTAACGTGATTTAATGAAGCATTGTAAAACTATCTCACCATCTAACTGCATATGAACCCCTCTTACTTTCTGCCTCCCTGAAGAAGGATTAGACTATATACCGAAACGCGTTGGGTGTGAGGAGGTTTTTTTCAAACATATGCTATGTATGGTGATATAAACGCATTGTTTAGAGATATCAATGTTTCGTTACAACCTTTTAATGTTGTTTTTTAATAAATAAAATGTACCTACTATTATAATACCCTGTATACTCTGTTACTTTTTTATATATGATGCAATTGAGTGCCTAAAAAGTCCACTTAGGGGAACCCCCTTTTTTATTCTGTCTCAAATATTGGATGTGGCATATATCCCCAACTTAGGTTAGCCATTCTTCTTTTTTTCTCTGCATTTATTATGCTATTTTACCAGTTTACCATGTTATATGTGTATGTATGCCTTTTGTATCCAATAAACAATGTTTACTATGATTGGTTCAATTATGCCTAGTAGTTTGCCTCATATGAAGTCCCAATGTTCTCCTTCCTTTCCAAATTAACAGGGATGGAGGTAAATCCTAGTTATTGCCTCACACAAAGTCCCAAGCTTATTTCTTGTTCTTAATCATTCAGGTCCTGCAGAAGGACTATATTAGGGTAAGTTTTCTCCTTTAATATCACATTCTATGTATTTAATGTTTGCTAATGTATTGGATGTCTTTCATCATTCCCTAATTACCATGATGGTAATATGCTGTGAATGTCCCCGTTGTTCTCATGCATGCTTGAAGTTTTTAAACTTACTTTTTTGTCTTTCATGCATATTTGCCTTCACTAACCTCCCCAGCATGCTATCCTAGGCCCATACACACCTAGCATAGTCACTTAATGTATTTTGTCAGCTCCATAGTAGTGCTTTACCCCCAACACCCCCTAAAATGTGTACAAATGTTATTTGTGTCCTTAAATGGAGAGTGCCAGAGGCTTGTTTTTTGGGTCCCAAAATCATTTGGAATCCTCCCCCCCAACCGCTAAGTCAACCGACACCAATCCTCTATCTGCTGACTTTGCCAAACCTATACACGCTGTACCTACCTCTTTTGAGGTCAGATTTCTGTATGAATTCCCCAAAGCATGTAGTGAAAGGGCCTGCCAGAATACTTTCAAATGGGACTGTTTAAAGTTTTGTTCTCCTATTATCTTGATAGGTAATTCCAGAATGTAAAAAAGTCCTTCAATTTGTACAGTATGTATACAAATTTTTGTATTATGACACTTCTTACCTGTCCAGTGGGCTGCGAATAGTGTAAGTAAGGAGGGGGTGGCCAAAGTAAAACACATTATGCATTCAGCTCTCAATGAAGTGGAGAGGGTTACCTGTCCAAAACATACCCCCCCCATTTTTTTTTACAATGGGCCATCAGAGTGGGTGAAGATAAGTGAACCTTATATTTTTGTCTTTAAATATTCCTTAAAATAAATGTTATACTGATGTTGGCCAAGAATGTTTGTGTCTAATCTGCTTGCAATGTTTGTGTGCAAAATTACTAAGTTCTCTTTTCTTGTTTGACTCCACAGTTTCCTTCCATGCCACAGGAATGGCAGACTGTGGCTTCCCAATTTGCCCAGTGGTGGGACTTTCCCAACTGCGGAGGGGCAATTGATGGGAAACACGTCCACATTGTGCTACCCCCCAACTCGAGGTCATACTATTATAATTACAAGGGGTTTAATAGTATTGTGATGTTGGCGGGGGTGTCAGCGACATATGAGTTTCTCTATGTGGATGGGGGGAAGAGTGGCCAGATGTCGGATGGTGGCGTCATCGCCCAGACAGAGTTCTACACATGGCTCCAGAATGGTGGCTTGGGATTGCCACCTGCTGAAGAGAACGTGTAAGGACTGTCGTTTGTCTTTGTCGCTGATGAAGCGTTTGGGCTGGGTGATCACCTGATGCGGCCGTTCCCGATGAGGACCCTCACCCCTGACCAGAGGGTTTTTAACTACCGGCTGGCCAAAGCCAGAAGAGTGGTTGAGAATGCTTTTGGGATAATGGCCAGCCGGTTCTGCCTATTCCTTACGGCAATCAACCTTGTGGAATATAAACTTAACCATATAATCCTTGCATGCTGCATTCTCCACAACTATTTAAGGAGAAATTCAATGAACTATGTTGCCTCAGTTGGGCCTGAGACCGGACTTAACAAACAAACCCTGACGGCGCTTGAAGCTGGCCCTCCTGGCTTGCCCCCCAAAGCGCCCACGAGGTCCGTATCAAATATATGGAGTACTTTGTGGGTAGGGGGGCCATTGATATGCCAGAAAATCTTTCATAAACATTTTAAAAATAAATGTTTTTAGTTAAACTGAAATAAGATTTCCTTTGATTTACTGCTTGTGTTTCTTTTAGCTGTCTCCTAGGTTATCCAATGGGCTTTTTTTGGGCATTTTCTTCAATAGTGCAAACGTAATTTATTTGATAATAATAATAGATAACGTAGTGTGCTAGATGTGTCCCTAATGTGACACAAAAAGTGTTGTGCGTATATAAAACTCATATAAGATGTTTAGGAGTGTATACCACCCTAAAATATTGTAAAATAAACTAAATAAACATAATCACCTAAAGCTGATTAAATATATATGTACGCTGATGATTTTAAATCATGAGTGCAAACAGATAACAAAAAGTGCCATGTGCCAAACAAACTGCAAAGTGCTTAGTGTCACACAATTAAATAATAGTCCTTATCGAACTACATAAACAAAATAAGCATATAAATTGAAAGTCCTACACACAAATAATGAAAGTGCTTATGCGTGATCTTCAACGGTGGTATATTCAAAATATCTCTCCACATACCACAGGTCATGCGATGGTGCAATACAGGTGACCCCCCAAGGTAATGCGCTCACCTCAGAGCGTATGACTAAGTCACTAAACAAAGTCAGAAAACACTTTTGAGCCACCCCAGGCTCTGTGCGGATCACAGGATCACATACTCCAACATGGGAAAGATTTGTATTTAGGCAGAGATTCACTCCTGGCCCATCAGGGATGTCAGTCTTCTGGTACAAGACTCTATGGCCTGTGCGGGGTACACAGGCTCATCCACCGGCCACCTCCTTCTCTCTACCCAGCACACGCACAAGCTGGCTGTCCTGGCTTGCCCCCCCAAAGTGCCCGCGAGGTCCGTATCAAATATATGGAGTATTTTGCAGGTGGGGGGCCATTGATATGCCAGAAAATCTTTCATAAACATTTTAAAAATAAATGTTTTTAGTTAAACTAAAATAATATTTCCTTTGATTTACTGCTTGTGTTTCTTTTAGCTGTCTCCTAGGTTATCCAATGGGCTTTTTTGGGGGCATTTTCTTCAATAGTGCAAAAGTAATTTATTTGATACATGAGGTGACAATCTCTTCTTCAGCGAACTATTATTATGTTGTGGGTCTGCTACACACACCTTGTTTTTGTTGTTAATGTATGTAATGCATTACTGATAAAAATCTCATCATTTTCAGCACCATGAATGAATTTTGGTGAGTCACGAAAATGGCATGATTGTGGCAAATTAAGCACTGTGGGAGTTATTTACTAAAGGAAAATCCACTTTGCACTGCAAAAGTGCACTTGAAACTGCACTGAAAGTGCACTTTTAGTGTAAAGTGAATTTGCCTTTAGTAAATAACCCCCATTTCAGTGTAAACACCAACTTAGTCCAAAAAACGATATTGAGCATTGAAAGAAGAAGCCACACATTGTTGAGTAGAAAACTTTTTACTCTGGGCACATTCACATGTGCGTTAGAAAATTTTTCTGAACAAACAAACATATATTAGTAATAACATTTTTGTTTTTGACAGTACAAATAGCCCTTTTTGTGTTTAAAACAGGCATGTTTAAAACCATAAAACAATACACAACTCAGGAACTTACAAAGTTCAACTTTGACAAAGTGAAGGAAATATCAGACATTAGTATGTCCAAACTGTGTTGATATTGCCTTCATCAGATGGGGTGATATCACCCCTGTGAAAGCCAAATTTTGAAGATGCACACAAATTGAGAGTCAAAATGTGGATTCCCCTCCTGATCCCATGCCTAATGTCAACATGTGCTAGCTCCCATCATGAGGGATCAATGGACGTGTTTCGGGGGTGCAACCCATTCCTCTCATCTACTTTAGTTGCGAGGAAGGGGTTGCACCCCCAAATCGCATGCCTTGATATCTCGTGATGGCAGATAGCACGTGTTGACACACTGTGTGCATCTTCAAAATTTGGCTTTCTAAAAAATATTTAATTGAATAATGATAAATGTTGGACTATTTCCAGATACAGACAATCCCTACTAATTAATTCGAAAATGGAGACTAGGGGAGAGAGCCTCAGCTACCTCCTAAAAAGCAAAAATATATAAATAATTTTTTGCTAATATGTGTTTTTGTAATCAATAAAATGTAAATTTTATCAATTCTTAAGTTTGTGCTTACCTTATTATACAGATGATATTGTCCACTTTAAAATCCCAATTTTTAGGAGGTAGCCGAGGCTCTCTCCCCTAGTCTCCATTTTCGAATTAAAAAAATATTTAAAGTGTGTGAAAATAATAAAAATACAAACAAACTAGAACAATTTTGGGGTGATTTAGATTCTGCCTAAAACATCAATGATGTTTTTAAGTCTTTTTTCCACATCATTGATGTCTTCCTTGATCTTCTGTAAATCACGATTGCACTCCATGATCTCCCCGATGAGGACACGTGCACTTGCACTTGTGAAATTAGATTCTTCTTCCACAACATCCACATCACCCAAAATAAAAAAACACACCATGTATTATAAATATGCAGGCATCCATCTATTACCTGAAGCTGTGGTCTCAGACACTCACCTGTTGTGGTCACTATTTCGCCCACTTCATAAACCTCTCCTTCCTCCGCATCTTCTGGTTGTGGTGTGGGGATTTGCTTTTCTTTAGGAGGTGGGGGGTCCCTGGTGTCCTCAGATGTCCTGAGTCTTTTCTCCCCTATGTGAATAAAAAAAAAGTATACTTAGCACACAGATATTTGAGGCCAGAAAAAGTAATATGAAACATTGTTTGGAAGTTGTCTTTTTTGGCAGAGTTCCAAGCTGAAGACATTATTTTTTTCCCTTTATAAAGCTGGAATACTGTAATGGAAATTTGTAAGTTCTGTATATAATTGTATTGTATTTTGTATGTATTGCACACTGCCCTCACTGTGCACACAGCACTAATAATGTTTTCAGTAAATGTTTACATTCTTTTGAGTCCTGATTAGAATTAGCCTGCCTATGTAACGCCCCTTGTTACCATAAACGTACAACTGTAATATTAATGTGATACCTACGTAATCATGTGCATAAAAACCTTAGATTGCGTCATAATAAAGCAGAACAGTTATTTGGAATAGATGCTGAGCATATCTTTTGTGTCTGTTCCCTACTGCAGTAGTTATTATTAATTTGGAAACACTAATCAATATGAGGATAGGAGTTGCCTATCATCAATTTAACCAAGTCAGCATGGCGAGCCAGCCAGGAGGGGATTCCAGGTGACCCTGATTATCCGAAACAAGGAGCTTGAGACGATCCAGGAATTTCTGATATTCAGCCGGCTGAGGTAAGCCTTTTGCTTACATTTGAGTTATCAGACTTCCTTGATCGGTAAGGCATTTTCGGGACAAAGGGTACCAATTTTACTCCCCTTAATCGAACTGTATTGATTGGTGGTTATATGTTGTCAGAGAGGGAAGATGGGATGAGCACTGTGGCTGCCTGTCTGATCATAGAATCATAGAAGCTAGTTATAAAGGATTTCTGAACAAAATAAGGAAAGCAGAATTTAAGGCAGGGAAATATTAAAGAGTTAAAAGAAAGTGAGAGAATGATATGCATGTGTTGTGCACAAATGGGAAAAAAGTAAGCGATTTTATAGAGATATTGGTGTATGTGTAGCGAATGCTGGGACCTTTAGTTCTATTGCTTGTGTGTGTCATGTATGCAGATGTGACCCCCTCCTTTGTGCTCTCATGAAAGAAATGTGGCTAAGATGAGAGATCAGTGATAAGCTGGAAGGACATCATGCCAATTCCAGTTTTTTAGACAAAACATTTATAACAAAATGTGCCGGGTTAACGAATCTAATGGTAAACAATGTGATCACAATTATTTTGAATCTGTTTTCCAAACATGGTAAAATGAAGGTTACGTTTAACCGTGTATTATACAAATTGAATATCCTTTGATAGTGGAAACAGTGCATTTAAAAAAAGGGAAATTAAGTAAAATTAAGTAATAATGAGTATTAATTTCTAATATGAGTTTAACAATTTTATTAATAATATAGATATATTGAAACTGGTTTAGACAACCTTTGGTTGGAAATGAAATAATATTTAACAAAGCCAAGATGGATGGGATACATAAGAAGTTTTTTCTACAAAAATGAAATTTTAAGGTTTTTGATAATAACTTGATGTGCGGTCCATGATGTGAGAGTAATAATAAATAAAATTTAAATATAACAGACCCATCACATCAAGTCCACACACCCTGTTAGGATAGATGCCACCTGCAGCCAGTTGTTTTATAGTTTTTGATGCTTTCTGGTCCATCATACAGATTGTTGATCCTTTTGTTTTATTTATTTTTATTTTTGAAATCCAAAGCAGAATGTGTGGATTGTGAAATGATGTGCCCCTTTTTCTTGTAAGTACAGTGGTATAAAAGCAAGAATATTTTGGATTTATGGGCATCTCTCCATGACCGCAGGGTATTGTTATCATTTATTATAATATTGCCAGGAAAAAGTTGTCTTTTGAAACATGAAACTGGAGTTCTTACACAAACAGCATGATTCAAAATAAGCCATTGTAATATATTTATGCAAGCTGGACCCAGTAATGAAGGGTTCATCCCGATATATCAGAGCTGCAGCTTTTATGCAGAGGTGCTATTAGACAAAGTTAGATATTGTTTTGGTCAAACATTTAATTTTTAATGGTCCGACATTCTGTGCAGCAAATATACAGCTAACTAAATGTTTGTCTAATGAAAGGTTTAAAATATGAGTTTGTTTATGTACAAATCTAACAATGAAAATGCGTACATTTATTCAAAAGAAAGGAAAAGAGACATGTGTTAAATTGATGACGTATGAATCAGCTGCTGTGAGCCCAGTGCGGAACACAATCCCTGAAGACCCAGATATTAAATTTTTTGTAGATTTGAGTATGCAGTTTATCACCCAGAAGGATACTCTGTATTCAAAGTCATTGGATCCTTTTTCCCCAGCTCCAGAAGCAGAGCTCCATGTTTTAGCAAAGCCTGTGAGCTATAAAAAGAGTGTATGTTTATATAGATAGTCGAGATATAGAGAGCTTTTGGTTCCATTTAAAGGGTCAGAAGTTTGTTTTTACTTCAGCAGGTAAACCAACCAAGCATGCCAAGTTAATTTGATCGGCTGTTTTCAGCCTTCCAGGTTCTTGCTGAGGTAGCCATATTAACTTTAAAACTCACACATGGAAGCAGACCAGGTGACTAAGGATGCTGCATTACAGCCCCCGGACACTTGATGGGTCTGTGCAACTCACAGATTCCACCCTAGTTCTGGCCCAGTATAGCTGGGATTAATAATTCAACCTTAAGGACCCCAGAACGAGAAGAACAAGTGGTCCACAGGGGGCAACTTCTTATGAAACAGGACTTTGGAAAAGGTGATCATTTATGTCTGCCAGACACTCTTTTCCCTTCAGCTTGACACATGGACTGTGTCATCAGTCACAAGCAGGTATAGCTGCCTTAGTAAATGAGCATGGGATAGAGCCAGGGTTCTCCACAGTTGTTTTTATAACATGCCACTTCTTGTTTTACCTGTTACCAAAGGTGTTACCAAAAGCTGAACATCCCTTCCAGAGATTACAAAAACATATATCCAGATGCCCAAGTTAGGATCTTACGAGTATGCATTTTGTCTGTATGGACATGTTTTCTGGATGTCCAGTGGCAAATGCTACTGCAAAGGCCACAGTAAAAAGTGTTATCAGAAGTAGTTTGTAAGTACAGAGTGCCAGAATCTACAGGGAGTATCAGAGGAAATCATTTTTATAGGCGAGTCCTTACTAGAAGTTTTGAGGTTTTATTTTTACACCCCCTACTGTCTACAATGTAGCGGACAAAGTAGAGTAAGAAACTAGAAAACTTTTGCCTGAATGTTTTCTTATATTTTATGAAGCCCCTAAGGGGGATGTCGGACTCTCTCCCTATGGGATTTGATTTGGGAGTGTGTTACTCACTTGCTAATATATTTTGTCTCAGCAGCTGAAGTCCTCCATTCGGATCTCACAGAGAACGTTGCTGATCTTTTAAGGTTTTTGACAAACTCATTTATGTGTTTTCTCCCCAATTCCAGATCCTAAATGTTTGGAAGGATCTAAAACTAAAGCCAGGTGACTTGTGGATTGTTAAGAGACATTTATATATAAAGAAATGTTTGGAGACTCAATACAGCATCTATTTCATGTACAGTTTTTGCAAAACTTGAAGGAAAAGTCACCTGGATCCACACCAGACACTGCAAAAATGATTAATTGAAGAAATTTATGTGTTTGATTTGTTTCCCTCTTGTGATCACAGTCTAGGGTACTTTTTGATTCAATTACTTTAATTGTAAGGGATGTGTGTATATATATATTTGAAAAGTAGTTCAGCCATGTGTGAAGTCATATTTGTCTTTTGTACGTCTTCCATTTTATGTTGAATTGTCTGTGGTTACATATACTGATAAGTCAGCATGCCAACAATTCAGTTAGAAGGCCATTCTGGCCACAGGAGTGTACAGCCAGTACTCTGTAAATATGTCTTATCAATCATTTTTTTTTCACAATGAAAAGTCATTTGGTAATGAAAAAAGTTGCTCAGCTATTATTTTCTCCACAGTGGAGTTTTTTTTTGCCTCTTTGGCCAGGACTACCTCCACCTAAGTGTGTGGAGGTTCCAGGTTAAAGGTTATAGCAGGTATGGTTAGTGATCAAAATATTGATCAAAAGAGGGGAGACTGTAATGGAAATTTGTAAGTTCTGTATATAATTGTATTGTATTTTGTATGTATTGCACACTGCCCTCACTGTGCACACAGCACTAATAATGTTTTCAGTAAATGTTTACATTCTTTTGAGTCCTGATTAGAATTAGCCTGCCTATGTAACGCCCCTTGTTACCATAAACATACAATTGTAATATTAATGTGATACCTACGTAATCATGTGCATAAAAACCTTCGATTGCATCATAATAAAGCAGAACAGTTATTTGGAAAGATGCTGAGCGTATCTTTTGTGTCTGTTCCCTACTGCAGTAGTTATTATTAATTTGGAACCACTAATCAATATGAGGATAGGAGTTGCCTATCATCAATTTAACCAAGTCAATATTTATCTTTTTTGTACAATTTTCACACATGGAGACACCCCTAGTAATCCACTGGAGCACCTGTGTGGGACACCCTAAAAAGTTTGTTCTGGTGTCCCACACTAATGCTCCTGCGTCCAGATGTGTAAACAGCTGCTGAGTGTCCTCTCCTTACACCGAATCAAGTTTGCATTTCATTCTAGTTAAAAAAACATCTAGACAACAATGTAATAAACTTCTTTTAATACAAATAGGCAAGAACAAATGTAGTTAACCTGCATCTGCCAAAAACATCATATTAGTGGGCGAGGAACGATGTTTACTACGAACGATTACTGTGCCCACGAACCTGAAAGTTGCCATTTTAAACTGTACAACAGTAAAGAAAAGCACATGGAGCAGCATGCAAGTAATAATAATAATAGGAACACACAACAACTACTTACTTTTTTGAAGAACTCTCTTGATCTTTCTGTACTGATCCTGCTCCCTCAATTTCAGGTCTGACCAGCGTTTCCTCAGTTAATCCTTGGATCATCGTACCCCAAAATTCCTATGAAGACTTTTCACAACTTTAGTCATGATCTTGGCCTTTCTCACATTTGGGTTTGGGTAAGGTCCATGCTTCCCATCATAGTTAGCCCTCTTCAAGATGTGCACCATCTCCACCATCTCTATAAAGGACATATTTGAGGCCTTAAATCTCCTCAGGGATCGGGACGTTCGTGGCTCCGGCCTTTCGCCATTGCTGCTGCTGTCTGCATGCACTTGCTCTTTCTCTGCCATGTGCTCTCCTACTGTGATGAAAGACAAGGGGCGGGGAATAGACTAGAAAGAACGTCAGGGGCGGGCAGAGTTTCACGCATGCGCAGTGTATATAAAGCGTAACAGGCGTGTGTCGTACGTACAATCTGTGAGCGGAGGAAGGAGTAGCGGAAGTGCCAAACGTAATAACGAAGGTACAATTTGAACTTGGTGCATCAGTGGCCTATACTGCTTCTAGATTGAGGTCTATATTGGGACAAGATTAGAAGGGTTTAGCCTGACATTAGGGTTTGTCTTGTGTTGTGTTTTGCAGAGAAAATGAATCCATTCAATGATAGGGAATTTCTAGCAAAATTCATTGACATGTTCAGGGAGCTGCCCTGTCTGTGGCAGGTGAACCACCCGTTTTTTAATAAGTTAAGAAAGAGAAAGGCAGCGCTGGAGAAACTGCTTGAATTTGTGAAGCCGATGATCCCCATGGCAGACATCAGCTATTTGAAGGCCAAAATTGGTGGCATGAGTAGTACTTATCTTAGGGAGCGAAAGAAGGTCCAGAATTCCCAGAGATCAGGAGCAGTAGATGATGTTTATGTCCCCAGGCTGTTGTACTATGACAGACTGCATTTTCTGTCAGACCAGTGTGAACCCAGGCCATCACTCTCCACTCTTCCTTCAAGGCTTCCTTCCACCTCAGCTGAGGCTTCCGATGTCCAATCTGAGCCTTCCACCCAGGAAGATATGGAGGAGCACAGCTTGAGTCAGGTATAGCATTGTTCAACATATTTCTTGTCATAAAATTAATGATGTTAACTAGATGTTATTATTTATCACTAATTACTGATTTAACAAAGTGCTTTACATATCAATAGACAGTAGTGGCCAAAAAGGATTGGGACAAGAATGAAAAATGCTGGGCTCAAAATGATAGTCTTTTCTATTTGTTAACATTCAATTTGCAACAGTCATGAGCTCAAAATTGTATGTGATTGATGACCAAAAAACTAAAACTATGTCCCTTTTTCATACACAGGAAAGCCTCAGGCAGGAGGTGGTGGGGGTAAGTGGCAGCCAGGAGGTCGACCATCGTCCTCCTCCACCTTCTGCCACAACTCCAACACCAGAGCCACAGCCTGGAAGGAAGCGTCTAAGAAAGACAAGAGTGTGATGGCCTGGGTTCAGTCCTTCGACTCCTGGACCGGATTGTGCTCACTATTATATGGACTCCTCAGGCCACCAATTTTGCCTGTCAATAGTTTTGATGTGTGCCCTGGGGTACAAAGGCTTTGTGTTGCCTTCCTCTTTATTTTGTTATGACCCATAATAAATGGCTATTTTTTTGTTAAAATACTTGCCTATGTGTTTTACTTCAAAAAGGACAGTTTGCTTGTGAGTAGGCAGGTACATTTCAAAAATACAATGTCAAATTAACAAGGGTCACCAACCAACCTCCTTGAGGTTAAAAAATACAAGATAATAATGGTGTTGTGTTAACTTGACACACAAAACGAAAGAAAAAAAAATGGAGATCACTAGAAAAAAATAAATAAAACAGGAGATCTTGATTTAAAAAAAAAAAAATCACTATAAAAATAAATACAAAACATTATTATGGAGATCTGACAAAAAAAAAAAATAACTAAAATTATTCAGGAGATCACGAGAAATAATAAAGAAATCATTTTTTAAGAACTCTGTGTGAATATCAGCAGCAAAACAACTTCATTATTCTAGCATTGTAAAGAAGAAGAGAATGTGCTGCATTAAAAGATTAAAAAATTTGCAGCATGACGAATGTGCTATCTCCATTACGAAGGCTAGTTTTACTAGACCAAGCATTTCCGTCTCGTAAATGATTCAGCGCATGCGTGGAACTTTGAATTGTAGTGTGTACACACAATCGGAATTTATGAGAACAAATTTTGTTGTCAGAAAATGTGAGATCCAGATCTCAAATTTTGTTTGTCACAAATTCCGACAATGGAGCTTACACACAGTCGGAAATTTTCGACAACAAGCTCCCATCGAACATTTCCGTTGGAAAATCCGATCGTGTGTACGCAGCATTAGACTGCAATAGTCCTGCATTTGAGCATGGAAGCTTGGTACATAGGAACAGGATTTTAGAGGCTTTGAATGGATACATCAAGAAAAATATTATGTTGTTAAAAGCTGATCATTTATAGAAGAAAAAAAAAAGGAAGCTGTGAGAGTTGAGGTAGCGACATTGTTTAGGAGAGATCAGCAGGTAAAAAATGATGTGTTTACTAAAGACCTGTGATCCTAATGTGAAAAACAAAGTTAAACAAAATAATATTAAGCAATAATCCAAGACCTGAATACTATTTTTTGTTCAAACGGGAATATAAACATGTAAAAGCTGAATATGATAACGTTAAAAAGGAGAATGATGAGTTCATGGAAGAAAATTCAAATCGTAAACAGTTGAGTAAATTACAGGGAGCCATATATGCAGATATAGAAGAAGATGATCTGTCAAGAATGTCAAAGATACAGAGAGATATCAGAAGGTGGAGGACCTTCAAGAATGCTAGAATACCATAGATACAGAGATAACAGAAGGCAGAGGTCTCTCAAGAATGCCATAGATGCATAAATAGCAGAAGGCAGGACATTTAGGATGCAATTGGGGGAGGGGGTGATTTGCCAACCAGGGTGGCAATTTGTTGACTGGGGGCTCCTACACCTGCCCCCGAAATTATGTCATACCCTGGGGAAGTCAGCACAGTTGCTGGCTATATAAGCCAAGGGATGCAAGGGAGTTTTTTTTTCCCTTTCCATTGGGTGGAGAGAATGACAAACCCCAATGTTGGTCTTTTACTCTCAATGAGCCGGGTATATTTGGTATGGGTTTTTTTTTAATTGCCTGTGCCTGGCTTATGTGTATTTACTTAGTGATTTTTATCCACATTTATAGTTGTCTTTCATTCCTGGGATTGAAAATTAAGAGATGCATATGAAGCGTTACCCGTATAGGAGCTGCTGGATGGGGAGAGGGGAAGGCAACAGTGCAACAAAAATTATATGCAGACTTTATACTACATATCAGGAGACTGGCACCACCAGGTCATGTCAGGACCAAACAGGTGTCCGAACTCCTACAGTATATATACATACAGTATCTCATAAAAGTGAGTGGACATTTTTGTAAAAATTTTATTATATCTTTTCATGTGACAACACTAAAGAAATGACACTGTGCTAGAATGTAAAGTAGTGAATGTACAGCTTGTATAACAGTGTAAATTTGCTGTCCCCTCAAAATAACGCAACACATAGCCGTTGATTACTAAACCGCTGGCAACAAAAGTGAGTGCACCCCTAATTGAAAATGTCCAAATTGGGCCCAATTAGCCATTTGCCCTCCCTGGTGTCATGCGACTCATTAGTGTTACAAGGTTTCAGATGTGAATGGCTCGCAGGTGTGTTACATTTAGTGTTATTGCTCTCACTCTCTGTTACTGGTCACTGGAAGTTCAACATGGCACCTCATGGCAAAGAACTCCCTTAGGATCTGAAAAAAAATGTTGCTCTACATAAATATGGCCTGGGCTTTAAGAAGATTGACTGATAGACTGCTAGACTGGTTTCCAGGTGTGGAACTGCCAACTGCTTTGAACAACAATTCTATTCTGTGGCAATCTCTACTCCATGTAAGTAGCAATTCATAGGTAGCATTAACAGAAACAGACTAGCGTGTGTCCAGCTCAGGTAGAAGCAGAGATAAGCAATCGGAACCATTTTGCCTTCTGGACCCAGATATTGGTCGACTGGACCTGGTCCATGCACTCAGCCATTTTAATAATTACAGTTTCTTTGAATTTAGAATGTCCTAGGGTCCACTAATGTCTAATATCCTAGAACCTTTTCCAAAACCCTGAAAACTGCATTTCTGCATGGTTTGGGAGCATTGAGGAATTTTCAAATGGAATCATCACACCATTGTTGATGTTTCCACTTCCTGCTGGGGTACATACAGTATGGGTAGTTGTACCCATATTCAAGTGCAACCTTCTGTACCATACTCTGGAGGCAGGAGAAATGTGGCAGTTCTGGTGATTTACTCTTCCCTAGAGAGATGCATGATTTACAAATTAGCTCCTTGTAAGCTGTATTCAGTGCTGTGGCCTGTGCCCCGGAACATGGCGGCGACAGGTCAGTCCTACATTCACCATAAGATTACTCCAGGCATAAACACTGAGCGCTCTCTAGCAACTGGTGGTTGAGCTCTCTCTTGGGCCTTTTCTGAATCAAATCCTTCTTCTGTCGCTTTGCCCTCCATAGTGGGCGATCCCCTATTTTAGAGTTTCCCCAGTCCCACTCCAACTGAAATGATTCAGAGGACCCCCCACTCACTGACCTCCTCTTCCAGTGATTTATGCTCAAACATTTTTCACCTTGCATCCCTCTCCTCATCACTCCCCACTGTCTCCTACTCCTCCAGCATGCTAGCTATTGGTGTCACAGCAGCTGCCGGCTTCTCAGGCACATTGGCGATAGGAAAACAGCAACTGCTGGCCTCTCTGGTCTCTGTTCTCTTCAATGGGCAGGTGCAGGCAGTTCTCCTTATTGGAGAACTTCTATCCAGGGCCACCGGTGTAGCCAAGCACTCACAGGACCCTTTTTCAAATTGCACAATAAATGCATCCAAAGGCTATGATTGATTTTAGGTATCTGTAATTGGTATCAATGAGTACTTGAGAAAAATTATTCGTACTCGTATTCAGTCTTAAAAAATTATATTGTGCATCCCTACTCCATATAGTAAGCAGTGTCCTAGTCAACCCTCAAGACACTCGACAGCAAGTTACTTGACAACAAATCCAGCATAGCCTTCCAACAGTGCCTGCAGTGGCTCCACACCTTAATCAATGCTAAATTTTTCTGGCAGTGTCCACACATAATCGCTATATGCTCCGATCCCTTAACAGTGCCCAGAGCCAAGCATCCCTAATGCACCAGGTAGACACCTGTGTCCATGAGATGCTCTACTTGTAGTTCAGCCAACTGATCGGGTTATCTCCATAAGGTTGCACTCCCTGCCAGCAGCACTGTTTGGTAACCGAAAAAAATCTATAATGTCTCCACTCAAGTCAACATGTGTAACAGTCTCTCCTTTATGGACTTCCACCCTGCACACGTGCAGCTCTGATGTCCGCCATGGTCATTTGAATTCTCCCTCCCTAAACTCTAAAAACTTCTTCTAGAGGCAGACAGCTTGTGAAGCCCTGAACAGATGAGACCAAACAATTGCCTCTCGAAAACAACATTTTCCTAGAAGCCCAACTAGGAGAGTGTTAAACATATATATACCATAGACAAGTGTGATCTAAAACCATGTGACAACTTTGGTACAAGGATTTATGTGTATATGGTCATATGATGTGTATTTATTGCATTATGTTTTTTTTGTGCAATTTGTAATCATATGTTTGCATTCCAGATGTTTGGATTGTTTATTCACTTTATGTACAACTACTGTATATAGTGAGTGTAACAAAACGTCCCACACTGCGCTTGAGTGCTTTCGTCATATACCGCTTCCTCCCAGTCTGAATATAGATATCAGTTATTCCAACCGCTCACAACAACAAACAAGAGAATACTCATTTGGTTGCTGAACATGGCCTGAACTGATTTATTTGAGATGGCACACAAATATATACAGCAAGCTGACAATACGAACTGTAACCACTAACCAGAAACCTAATTAACATGAGCTAGCTATATAATCATTTATCCAGACTAGGTGACTCAGAGATATGACCTTTCAGGGTAGACTTGCCATCTCCTCACTCCCAACTTACAATATACACATAAGTAGAAACACATGCCCCAATAGTTTACTAGGAGACAAGGGTGTGTTAATGAGCACAAAAACTATTGGGTGAAAGACCCGGGCTTTCCAGATCTCATTAATCAGCATTCCTTTCACATACACCTGTCCACTGAGTCCCAAGCTGGCAGAGACCATCATGGCCTCCTTAATAATGTCCTTTTGCATTACGTAACAGAATATCTTCCTAAATGCTTGTAGCTCCCCCAAATGCATTCAGTCCCCTCCAAAAGCCTCTGTCCCGGGTGAGTCTGTCACATTTCTCCCCCATCAAAAGTCGACTAACAAGGTCCCAGACTTCCACCTGGTCTGGACATGCATTAGTCAGGTAGAGTGAACTCACATAGTCAGTCCACATGATCTCCAATTTTGGCTGCAAGGAATAGTTGATCTCAGTAGGTGTGGGCCAGAGATCATTGACTCTCTGTCCAGCTGCCAGCACTTCAGGTGGGTGTTTTCTAACATTCGGGGGCTCAGTCTGCTGCTGGACAGAGGGACCAATCGCCCCAGCTTCCTGAAGCTGTAGAGACAATGTAGGTGCTAGGCAGAGGCCAGAAGTGCTCTGCGCTGTTGCCAGTGATTCAGCTGGGAGTAGAAGCTTTACTACATCAGCTTGTCGCTGGAGAGAGGGGCCAACTGCCCCGGCTTCCTGGAACTACACAGTTGTTGCAGGTGCTGGGCAGAGCTTAGTAGCACTCTGCCCTGATGCCAGAAATTTTGCTGGGGACTCCACATCCTCCACTTTGGCTAACTGTTGGGGAAAGAGGCTGGCTTCCTCTACTCCCAAACTGTGTAGCTGCCATTGAGGTGAGCCGACTGCTTCCTCTTCCATTCCCTCATCTGGCTGCTGGGATGACATGTCTGTGGTACTGTCTCCCATGAGCATGGATCTTGGCTGGGGAGGAAAGACTGCTTCCTCCACCCTGGCTGACTGTTGGGGAGGGACAACGAACACCTCCTCTCCCTTCTCCCCCTGTATCCTGATCTGCTGCTGGGAAGTGACCACCCCCTTCTCACCCTGAGCCTCCGGAATTGCCACAGATGTGGGGCAGACCCTCTGTCCGGTGGCCAGCGCTTCAGCTGGGGAAGTTCCTTGTAACTCCACAGATACTGCTTTTGGTGCTGGGCAGAGCTCAATGAAGTTTGGCCCTGATACCAGCTCTTCTGCTGGAGGCTCACCAGGTTGTCTTCCTCAGCACAAAAGTCTATCAAATCCCGTCTCTGCAACTAGTGTCTGGGGATAGAGGTTCACCATCTCCTGTCCGTAGGACCTAGAAGATGCTATTTGTGCTGGGCAGAGGTTAGCAGAGCTCTGACCACTTGTCAGCACTTCAGCTTTGGGGATGGCAATATACAGATTTTCCACTGTCGATTTTCTGGCATGCTGCTGGACAGGCACATTCCTCCATCTAAACTCGTCTTGTGCAGAAACAGGTTTGTCAAGGTCAGTCAGCATTTGCTGCATACGCCATAAGACCTCTGCATCCATAGCTGCAGGGGCAGGTTGGCAAAGCACACTGTTACTATGCCACACTGCCAAATCTTCAGCCAGGATTTCAGAGCTGTCAGTGGTACTTCCTGATAGTCCCAGGCAAAGGGAGCCCAGCCTTGGTGCTGAGCAGAGTCTAGCAGCCGTCTGTAGGCAATCTCTAGCTCCTATTCCCGAATGGACAGAAACTCTAAATCTTCCAGTGCCCAGTGCACTTATTAGATGTTTAGTAGCTCTTCTCTGAAATCCATGCTTTCGTCCAACCACCACTCCAAATCACTCCCAAAGTTAGGGTCCCCTTTCAGCTTCACATACAACAGTCCCAGACCGCCATAGCCAAAGCCTTCTGTTGGGCTGTAATCTGCTATCCAAGGGCATGCTTGGGATACATGCCACCTGAGGGCTCTGTAGCTCTCATCCAACTGCATCTCTGCCCAGACCAGCCTGCTAAATACAGCTGTCTGCTCCTTGTGCGTTTTTTTCCCCATAAACAGCCCCATAGCCGTGCCCTTCCGCTGTAGATAAAATTGATCAAGAAAATAATTGTGTGTCAAACAAAATTCGATACTATCGAGAAGAACCTCTGATTGCCTAGAATTCATATCTCCATTTTTGGTGAGCAAATATTGTACGGATGTGAGGCCAACCTCGCGAGGTATAGATGTGCACAAGGATGCAATATCTAATGACGCCCACATATAACCTTCCTCCCATGTATAGTGTTTAAGGGAATCGATGATGTGGCTAGAATCCCTGATGTACAAAGGGAGCTGACAGACCTTAGACTGTAAAAAGGAGTCAATATAGACCGACAGTCCATTGGTAAAGCTATTAGTGCTAGCTATTATTGGTCTTCCTGGAGGGTTCACCAAAGCTTTGTGTACTTTGGGGAGGTGGTAAAAATAAGGGGTGCTACAAACGGGCTGGAGTAAAAACCGTCTCTCTTTTTGCCTCAGCACCCTATACCTCCAGGCGGCATCGACTATAGCTTTAAGGTCCAAATGAATTTCATCAGATGGGAGTTTGGTATAGGTGCTGGTATCAGCCAATAATCGATGGGCCTCCCGAACATATTCGGTTCCATTTTGAACAACCAAACTTCCCCATTTTTTGGCCTGTTTTATATTGACCTCCTTATTGGATGCCAGTTGCTTTTGTGCCTGATGTTCGGCCCTAGTCAAATCGTGAGTTCCTTGTTTAGTCGAAGCATCACAAAGTTGCGTAAGCTCCTTTATAAACTGCCTGGTAGAAGGTCTCAATGTAAGGACCTTTAGATTGTACAGGATAAAATGTAGGAGGGGGCTTAAAGTTCATATGTATCACTTCTGGATCTAAAAAAGGACCTGCTGGTTGACTTTCCACATTACTCTCTAGACATATATCTTCTAAAACCTTTAAGATGTCATCATTGGATTGGGAAGAGGGATTGTCAATGGATTCTATAAGAAACTTGGTCATTGCTATTGACCTTTTTGGAGGTATGATCACTGGCATAGTGCCATTTGAGGGTCAGTTGGTGTATAAATTTATTTAAGTCCTTGATAAGGCTACACTTGTTAGGTCTCACAGAAGGGGAGAAACCAAAACCCTTTTTGAGTAAAAAGAGCTCAGAGGGTGTAAGGGCATAAGAGGAAAGGTTGTAGATCTTAATTGTGCTTTCCTCTATACCGGTTCCATCCTCTCCTTTTTGTTTAATCTTGGATCGTGTACCTCCTCTTTGATCTCTTCTAATTTTCTTTTTGCTGAACTCCCTTTGGAGGTTGTAATAAAAATTTCAAGTCATCATCAGATGTAGCGTCAATAGTATCTACAAGGATGGTTGGATGGTCGAGGGATCCCTGTGCTCTGGGACGGGCACCTTTTTTGATGTAATCATCCATGTTCCTAGACAGAGGGCTGTATGTGTTGTGTGTAGGTATAAGGGGAAAAATGGAGGCTGTAGAAATGTTGTGGTTGGGTGGCACTGGTGTCACCTCTAAATCTATGGATGGAAGAGTGCATGTGGGAGAGGAATGAGATATGATCGTGGTGGATCTGGGTTGCTGATTGGTCTCTGTAGCCAGTCCACCTTGTGCACTGGCAATTGCAGGCTCTTAGTCAACTGTATCAGGGGGTGTGGATCTATTGGTGAAACTATAGTTAAACCCATGTTGTTGTTTGTATTTGTTTCTATTTTTATTATTGTCCCTACTCCTCTTGTTGTTCTGGTGTACATTTTGATTAGTGAAACAACTGGGGAGAGTTCTCATTTGTATCTTGCCTACCATGTATAGTACTTTTCAACCGTTCATGTATTGGGTGTTTCCACTCGAAAACCTGGACATTTTTGTAATCGGTAATATCACGTTCTAGCTTATTTGTTTTTTTGATCATTAGATTGTCCTCATCTTTCTTGACATTATTCTCTAGGACCTGTACCATTTTGGAATAGAGACAAGAAAAACTAAAAGTCTGGGCTATTTGGTCCCTTTCTAATACCTGCTGTTGTGCTGATTTAAATTTTCTTTCTCTCTATTGTATTAGGATCTTGATCCATTTTAATGTGCAAAATTCGGAGACCAGTCTCCATTCTTTCATGAGGTCTTCATCCAAGAAGCTGCATTACTTCTTGATATGAAGGCCTCTGGGGGCAATACTCAGATCAAGATATTTTTGTAGGAACGCCAAGTCCCACCATTGAGTGTTCTCATATTGTTTGGCACCTTGTAACTGAAGGAAGGCCTTTTCTCATCTGAATAAAGCCTCGGTGTGAGGGGGTTTCTTTATCATAGAACCTGATGTTTTTGCCTTCTGTATGTTAATATTAGAGGCACCGTTTAAATCAATGTTGTCAAAAATGAATTGAAGCCCATGGGACCTGTCATTGGCTATGGTGGAAGGAAGAAGCAGGACACACTGGTACATACAACAGCCATAGAAAAACACAACACAAAACAACACAATGAACAATAAAATATAAAAAGTGGTAAGCTATGACTAGATATTGAATGAATGAATTATAAATTGAAAAACATTGCAATATGAACCAGTTGTAGCATAGGAAAGTTATGTTATAATATATAAATATATATGCATATCTCTCTCGGTTCATAGATAGGTCTAAAAATAAGACTGAACCAATGGACAAAACTATTCTCAAGCCTGAAATTTCTACACACCTTGATACACTGGCATATGAACAACCTTAAAGAATGTAACATATAGACCCATGGCGAGATGATCAAGCAAGAAGATCCAAAAAGATATGAAACAGCAAAAAAGTCCTGAAGCGCTACGAAAACTGTGGGTCATGTAAAGAAATTGTATACGACAATCAGTGGCTGGTGGTGGATCAAGCCACCAATGTTTGCCAGCTGCACTGGGCTTGATCCAAAACCAGCCACTGATTGTCGTATACAATTTCTTTACACGAGCCATAGTTTTCGTAGCGCTTCAGGACTCTCTTGTTTTTTTTAATAAAATAGAGAATGATTTGTCCATTTTTTTTCTTGTTTATGTCCTATTCGGGAGCTTTTCCCTCACTTCCTGCCCCAAAGACTCAACTGTAAGCAATAGAAAATCTATACAAAGTGAGGGAACTCGCCTCATTGATAGCACTTGCTACTAGATCTTTATAGCCCTTGTAGATGCCAATAGTGTGTTTTTCTCAAGGCAGAGTGTATCTCTGCCCCCTCCCAAAAGGCCACAAAAATGTATTCTTCTACAGTTGGACTCCCCAACATTTTAGCTTATGCCCAATCATGAAGAATTCATTGGAGGAGAGAGGGGCCAGGGTCAGGCTGACACAGAAGCAGGAAAGGTAGCAACCTAGGGTTCTGTGTCTCTGCATCAGTCTCCTGCACTCTGCAAGATCAATATGTCAAAATATAAGTGTTATGGTGCCCCTTGGTGGCACGGGCTCACCCAAGGTGCAGAGTCTAAGTGACAGCTGGTCTTCACAAATACCGTATTTATCGGCGTATAACACGCGCCGGCGTATAACACGCACCCCAAGTTTAGGAGGGAATTTTAAGGAAAAAAATTTAAGGAGGGAAGTTTAAGGAAAAAAAACTTACATTTAAATGCCCATCAATGCAGCGTTATCGTGTCCATCTGCAGCCTTGTCAGTTCAGCCTTGCCCCAGTGTCCAGTGCAGCCTTGTCAGTGCAGCTTTGCCCCAGTGCAGCCTTGTCAGTGCAGCTTTGCCCCAGTGCAGAATTGTCAGTGCAGCTTTGCCCCAGTGCAGCCTTGTCCCCAGTGGTCAGTGCAGCCTTGTCCCCAGTGGTCAGTGCAGCCTTGTCCCCAGTGGTCAGTGCAGCCTTGTCTCCAGTGCCGCCGACATACACAAGTTTAGTGTGTATTTTTAAATATGGCGCCGCGGAGTTCGGAGGGACTCGGCGGCGCTCGTTCAGCTGAACGAGCGCCGCCGAGAACACAGTGACTGGGCGGCGCCGAGATACACATAGCCGAGGGTTCTCGGCTCTTCTTGGCGTCGTTCACAATCACGCCCAGTCCCTATGATGGACATAACAAAGGTCCAATGGCGGGACTGGGCGGGACTGTGAACGTCGCCGAGAAGAGCCGAGAACCCTCGGCTATGTGTATCTCGGCTCCGCCCAGTCACTGTGTTCTCAGCAGCGCTCGTTCAGCTGAACGAGCACCACCGAGTCCCTCCGAACTCCGCGGCGCCATATTTAAAAATACACGCTATGTGAATGTCAGCGGCGATTGCTCCGATAGATCACAAAATAGCGGGGATCAGCGTATAACACGCACCCACTATTTTCCCCTGATTTTAAGGGGAAAAAAGTGCGTGTTATACGCCGATAAATACGGTACTTCTTATGGTGGACATGGGCTGTAAACTCTAGTGGTTCCAGTTTTCTTTACTTCTGGCTGTCACCAGATGGGAAACTGTAACAGAATGGCTAGTATAGAGACTGTATTGGAAACACAAGGCAGAAGAGTAGTCAGGTCAATCCAGGTCAGCAACAAAAGAGGCAATATGGAAGTATAATAGCTGCATGCTCAGATCACATGTCTGGTATCGACTTTTTAGAGGGACACATGTTTTCTTCTTTTTTGTGTGTGGGGTACCCCCAAAAAAACAATGCCATACTCTAATAAGGATCTAGTAAATATTTTTGGGGATACTCTACACATTTATTTTCCTTTCTTGCTGTAGCATGTGTTGCAGCAAAAGTGGCATTTACAAAAAAATAAAAACAAATAAGCAGTTTGACATGGACATTCACTGTACTGTTCATTTAAGCACAAAAGACTCAGTTTTGTTCTCACTGTTGAAATGTGTTCTGTAACCTTCACCTAACACACAGACACATCTCCTACTAAACGCTCTCTACTCCCCCCTCCCTTCTCAAGGTTTTACTTTTGCAATTGTTCTATTCGCTAGCTTTTAATAATATATTTCTATTTGTTAGCTTTCAATAACATATTTCTATTTGTTAGTTTTTAACCACTTAAGGACCAGCCTCGTTTTGGATTTTAGGTGTTTACATGTTTAAAACAGGTTTTTTTGTTAGAAAATTACTTAGAACCCCCGAACATTATATATTTTTTTTTCTAACACCCTAGAGAATAAAATAGCAGTCAATGCAAAACTTTTTTTGCACTGTATTTGCGCAGCGGTCTTATAAGCACACTTTTGGAAAAAAATTCACTTTTTTGAATTAAAAAATAAGACAACAGTAAAGTTAGCCCAATTGTTTTTTATATTGTGAAATATAATGTTACACCAAGTAAATTGATACCCAACATGTCACGCTTCAAAATTGCGCCCACTCGTGGAATGGCGTCAAACTTTTACCCTAAAAAATCTCCATAGGCGACGTTTAAAAAATTCTACAGGTTGCATGTTTTGCATTACAGAGGAAGTCTAGGGCTAGAATTATTGCTCTCACTCTACCGGTTGTGTCGATACCTCACATGTGTGGTTTGACCACCGTTTTCATATGTGGGCGCTACTCACATATGCGTTTGCTTCTGCGCATGAGCTCGTCAGGACGGGGGGGGGGTTTAAAAAAAATTTTTTTTGTTTTTATTATTTATTTTACATTATTTTATTTATTTTTACACTGTTAAAAAAAATTGTGTCACTTTTATTCCTACTACAAGGACTGTAAACATCCCTTGTAATAGAAAAAAGCATGACAGGACCTCTTAAATATGAGATCTGGTCTCAAAAAGACCTCAGATCTCATATTTACACTAAAATGCAATAAAAAAATAAAGTCATTTAAAAAAAATTACATTGATAAAAATGTGCCTTTAAGAGGCGTGGGCAGAAGTGACGTTTTGACGTTTTGACGTTTTGACGTCGCTTCTGCCCAGCAGTGTCATGGAGATGAGTGGGCACCATCTTAGCCTCACTCCAGGCTAAGAAGGGAGATGGATGCGATCGCTTCCACCACTACCCACGGCTCCAGTAAGCAGAGGGCACCGGATCGCGGCGGGAGGGGGGCCCCTCTCTGCAGGGACCACTTTTATCTGAAAGCCGACCGCCGCACGAAAATGGGGATACCGGGGTTATGGCAGCTAGCTGCTGCCATAACAACGATATCCACCGCCAAAGTTTGGACATCTCACACCACCCCTTTCTTATCTATGTATAAAATAACATGTATTAATACATTTTGACACTGAACAGACATTTTAAACACAGTTATTGAGTCCTGTGAATCTGTTCCTGCAGCTGCAGTATTAACTTTGTTTTAGAGTCCCAATCAGAAATTAGTCATTACAGTTTTGGCGAGTCAGATATCAGGAGTTTGGCAGAGTCTCCAGAAGGAACCATGCAGACCACAAATGCCGGCTAGGTATGCTGCCCTTAAGCTTGCTATATTTCTGCCTCTCCTATGTATCCTATCTGTTGGTTCTCAAGGAAACCAGATCGCTCTCAGACCTTTCTGGTTGGGTAACGTGTGTGTGTGAATGTGTTTGTGTCCCCCTTCACGGGTTGGACTGTGTCTGGGTAGGGAAAATCCTCTGCAGTTCCCTGCGTTGACTCCTTGTGTGCGACCAGGGTGAGAGGCGCATGGTAGGGTCAGATAAAACTCACAGAGAAGAGAAGAGACGAGGAGGGTCTCTTAATGAGTGTTTTGTCTATTGTCATAAACCCCTTCTATTTACGTAGATAAGTGGATACTATTCTTGTAAATCTGCAGATTTGCTGTACTATTTGTTTTAGAGGCAAGAGGGTATAGGCACAAGTAGAGAAGACTGGCCAGTCATTATGGGCATTAAATGAATTAAGGGAATGAAGGGTGAGAGGACTTCAGAAAATGCCCAGCGCAAGATGAGCGTTAGAGAATATATGAACCGAAGGTACGGTTCCGCCTATACTGAGCCCCTAGATAAATGGGTAGAATGGACAAAGGGAACAGCTAAACCTTTAAAATCTGAAGGGACTTTTGATTTACAAGTATGGCAAACTTTTCTGCATGATTATGGCCCACTTCTGTGCAGTGAAGGAACGTGGAGAATAGTTTGCTCATGGGAGACAGAAGCTAAAGTAGCAAATCAAACTGGCTTGACAGAGATGTTTAATAAAAGTACTGGCCAAATTTACTACGTTTGGCCAGAAGACTCTGTAGAGGAGGACCCCCCACCTTATGTGGCTGCCAGTTTGGCTTTAAGGGGTCCACGCACAAAAGCAAAATAATTAGATTACATGGAACACACAAAAGATGAGCTGGGCAATATAGTAGAGAGCAGAGGTTTAACAGCCCCATATCAACCTACAAAGAGGGTTTTGGCTCGTATCCTAGAACCAGATGATTGGCATAAATCAAAAAGCACATATGCAAAACTAGATCTCTCTGAACTTAAGGCTTTGGACAGAGAAAAAGAGATAGAGTCTGAACTTCCGGAGTAAACCATAATTTCCAAATTGTGGCAGCAAGATGAAGAGAGAAGGAAGGGAGACGCCACCTCTTCTGCCCCTGGCACAGAGCAATCTGTTGCAGTTTATCCTGTCAGAACCCAAATAGTTTTTGAAGGTAATGCTGTTGACAGTAAGTCTCAAATTAAATGGCATGTACCTTTTAGTCCCCAAGATATGAGAGCCATATTAGAGGGATTGGGAGATCCTAGAAAGAATGCAATTGAGTTTGCAAACAAACTTAGCGCTGCACAGGAAGCATATGAGGCTTCTGCTACTGACATTCATCAGCTTCTTATTAAAGCAGTCGGAAGCAACATGTCTGGCTATATACTTAAAGAATGTGGTGTAGACTTGTGGATGGGAGGTTTGTGAGAAATTGAAGGAAAAATTGCCCCAAATATATGGACAAACCAGACATGCTGAATTTATGAATGCTAAGCAAGGGAAAGAGGAAGCAGTAGGGGCTTATTGGAGGCGGTTAAGCAATATGAAAGAGAAGGCAGGAGAAACTGCAAGTCCATCTACACAACTGGTGAAACAAAGGTTTCTTGATGGTTTAATACCCCAGTTAAAAGAAAAATTGTTCACAGCAAGGCCTGAGGCAGGCAATATGTCTATTTGAGACGTCCTGCCTATTCTGTTATCCATAGAAAACAGGATTAACCAGAAAGACAGCAAACCCAAGGTTATGTACATGGGGAAGCAGAGAGGAAGAGGAAGAAGCAAAGGCAATCTCAGAAATCATGGCAATCAGGGACCAGTTATATGCCACAATTGTAATGGGGAAGGACACATAGCCAAATTCCGCCATCTCCCTGACCGTAGACTGGAAAAGACCTTAGAGGCACCTCATGCTGATCCCAGTTCTCTGCCAAAAGCAGTAGATCAGGCATAGGAAAATGGCATTCCAGTATCAATCATGTTAAATAGGGGAGACAATGGTCCAGAGGCCAGAGTAAAAGTATTTTTACAAGAACTCCCCTATCCTGGAGGAGAAACAGAACTAACCTGTTTAATCGATACTGGTGCAAGCCGAAGTCTTTTTAATATAGAGGACTTACCTCCAGGATTATTATCTACAAATGTTATCTCTGGTGTTGGCCTAACTGGGACCTCTACTGATTTGGTTGAGTCCAAGCCACTTAAACTCAGGCTAGGACAGCAAACAGAAGTTGTCACTAAAGTGTTAGTTTCAGACACAGTTCCTACCAATCTTTTGGGAGCTGACATTTTGAACCAAATTTTTACAAACATAGACTACACTCCTACAGGAGTCCAAGTGGTCAGTAGTCTGTCAGGAGAAGTTTAAAATTCTGCCTGTGGGGTATTTTTAGTCCAAGACTCCACTGCACCATTTCTACCAGAATTGAAAGTGATTCCCGCTGAATTATGGGCCACCAGCAAATATGATGTAGGTCTGCTGGATAGCACCCCAGTCATGATAAAAATTAAACCAGGAGCCCATCTCCCACAGATTAAATAGTACCCAGTGAGTATTGCTCAGGCTGAGGGGATAAAGGATCAAATCACTCAACTGAAAGCAGCACGGGTTGTTGTACAAATTAAGTCCCAAGTCAATACACCCCTGTTCCCAATTGCAAAGAAGCCAGACAAAAAGGGTGGGCAGGTGACATACCACATGGTGCATAATTTGAGAGCTATTAACAATATAATTGAGGCAGATACCCCGATCGTGCCCAACCCCCGCACTTTACTAAGTGGAATACCAGCACCTGCTTTACAATGATTGATCTTGCAAAGCTTTCTTTTCAGTGCCCCTGCACCCAGATTGCTGGCACCTTTTTTCATTCACCCATGATGCCCAAAAGTTAGCATGGACAAGCCCCAAGGCTGTGTGAGTAGCCCCTCGTATTGGACCAATGGTCTCCCTCACACCCAAACACAGTTTTGCTTCAGTACATAGACGATTTGCTTATTTGTTCTGATACAAAGGACATTTGTAGCAGAGAAACAGTAAGCCTTCTCATGTTTCTCTATAACAGTAACAACAAAGTTAGCAAAGATAAGCTACAATACTGCCAAGAGAAAGTGATCTTCCAGGGTCACTGCATTTCACATGGAATCCGTCACTTAACCTCAGATCGCGTTAAAACTCTACAAAATTTTGAAAAGCCAAAAAATGTACGGCAACTACGTGCCTTCCTGGGGTTAGTGGGATATTGAAGGGACTGGATTTCAAATGCATCAGAACTTATGGCTCCTCTATATGAGGCTATCACTAGAAACCCTTTCAAACTCACATGGGACAATGAATTGCAGATGAAGGAGCTTATTAAAATTTTGTCTAAAGCTCCTGCCTTTGGATTTCCTGACTATACTAAGACTTTCTCGTTGTTCTGTCATAAAGTCAATGGATTTACTGCAGGTGTACTCACCCAGCTACATGGAGACAAACAGAGGCTTGTGATTTATGTATCAGCCTCATTAGACCCTGTCATCAAAGGCTCCCCCAGTAAGGATGAGCCGAACGCCCCCTGGTTCGGTTTACATCCAGAACATGCGAACAGGCAAAAAATTTGTTTGAACACGTGAACACCATTCTAAGTCCAAGTCTATGGGACACGAACATGCATAATCAAAAGTGCTAATTTTAAAGGCTTATATGCTAGTTATTGTCATAAAAAGTGTTTGGGGACCAGGATCCTGCCCCAGGGGACATGTATCAATGCAAAAAAAAGTTTTAAAAACGTCTGTTTTTTCGGGAGTAGTGATTTTAATAATGCTTAAAGTGAAACAATAAAAGTGTAATATTCCTTTAAATTTCGTAGCTGGGGGGTGTCTATAGTATGCCTGTAAAGGGGCGCATGTTTCCCGTGTTTAGAACAGTCTGACAGCAAAATGACATTTCTAAAGGAAAAAAGTCATATAAAACTACTATCACTACTACCTGGGGGGTGTCTATAGTATGCCTGTAAAGGGGCGCATGTTTCCCGTGTTTAGAACAGTCTGACAGCAAAATGACATTTCTAAAGGAAAAAAAGTCATGTAAAACTACTTTCGCTACTATCACTACTAACTACTGGAAAACTACTATCACTAGCGCCGGCTATAATGAGTTGTCGGTCCGGCAATACACAAAAAAGTTCATTGAGAAAAACAGCATGGGATTCCCCCAAAAGGGAACCCCAAACCAAAATTTAAAAAAAAATGTGTGGGGGTCCCCCTAAATTCCATACAAGGCCCTTCAGGTCTGGTATGGATATTAAGGGGAACCCCGCGCAACCATTTAAAAAAAAATGGCGTGTGGGTCCCACTCAAAATCTATACCAGACCCGAGGTATGGATTTTAAGGGGGACCTTGAGCCAAAAAAAAAAATGGTGTGGGGTCCCCCCAAAAATCCATACCAGACCCTTATCCAAGCATGCAACCTGGCAGGCCGCAGGAAAAGAGGGGGGACGAGAGAGCACCCTCCCCTCCTGAACTGTACCAGACCACATGCCCTCAACATTGGGAGGGTGCTTTGGGGTAGCCCCCCAAAGAACCTTGTCCCAATGTTGATGGGGAGAAGGGCCTCATTCCCACAACCCTTGCCCGGTTATTGTGGGGGTCTGCGGGCAGGGGGCTTATTGGAATCTGGAAGCCCCCTTTAACAAGGGGACCCCCTGATCCTGGCCCCCCTGTGTGAATTGGTAATGGGGTACAAATGTACCCCTACCATTTCACAAAAAAAGTGTCAAAAATGTTAAACACAAGAGACAGTTTTTGACAAGTCTTTTATTAAGCCCCCACTATAGGGGTCGCCCAGGTAGCGGGGACAGATTCCCCTCATCAAGAGCAGTGGGATGTAGAAACTCTAATTCAGATGCAGAACCTGGCCCATGATTAAGAGAAGGATAAGTGGATCAAATGTAATGCTACCCAAAATCAGCAGGGCCTGTGGAGCGCTGACAACACCCAGGAGTTTGTACCCAGTTTTAGCACAACTGGCACATGGCATCAGTCATCTTGCTAAAGGCGCAATTGTGGCACTTACTGACTGCTATTGCATAACACCTGGATTTAGTGCATTTGCAGCCAGGTTTTGTGCTTCATGTCTCACTTGTGCTCTGAACAATGCAGGGAGGCCTGTCCATGTTCCCCAAAAGCATTCTCCTAAGCCAGATTTCCCTTTCCAAAGAATTCAAATAGACTACATTCAGATGCCCAGAATAGGCACCTATGAGTTTGCTTTAGTGTGTATTGACATGTTCTCAGGTTGGCCCGAGTGCTGGCCGGTAGCTAAAGCAAATGCAAAAACAACAGCAAGGAAAATTTTGAATGAAATAGTTTGTAGATATGGAGTTCCTGAAACTATTGAGAGTGACAGAGGAACCCCATTTTCTGGGGAAGTAATGAAAGAGGTAATGGAAGCCCTTCACATACAGTAAGCTTTTCATACACCTTATCATCCATAAACTAGTGGTAAAGTTGAGAGACTTATTGGAATTTTGAAAAACAGATGTGCAAAAATTAAAGCAGATACAGGAAAAGGATGGGTGAAAGCTTTGCCATTAGCCCTATATTCTGTATGAACTACCCCTAAACAACCACATGGGCTGTCCCCCTATGGAATTTTATTTGGAAGGCCACCCAAAACAGGGCTATATTTTCCCCAACAGTTGCAGGCTTCTCACTTTAATCTGTTAGAATATGTTCAGATTTTGTAAAGAACATTGAATAAAATACATGAAGGTGTTTATAAATCTATCCCCGACCCAGATTCTGTTTTAGGTATTTACAGAAACCAACCAGGTGACTGGGTGGTGGTCAAGCGACACATCAGAAAGCCACTAGAACCAAAATTTGACGGACCACATTTGGTGCTTTTGACAACCAGTTCCGCTGTCAAGTTGGAAGGAAAGCCCACCTGGATTCATGCCAGTCACACGCCAGAGACATGGAAAAATAACCCTTTCATCCAAATGTTAAAATTGTATGCAACCCATAGCAACACTAGTAACTGCTGGGTGTGTTCTCACTTACATCCCCAAACAGGAACAATACCCATGATAGCAATGCCTCTCAACTTCACTTATCTAAACAGGACCAGAATAAATGGCTCATACATAGTCTCCACAGCTAATGAGCACAGATCAGTAACTTTGATAGTTTCAAAACAGATAAACACTCCACAGATTTGTTTAAACATTACATGCCCATTTAACACTAAATGTACAAAGTTGGGCAATTCAGATTGCACTGGAGCAAAAATGATAGTTTATGGAGGAAACTATGGTCAATATTATTATATCCCAGATCCAGAACGAAATAGAACCCTTTATAGTACAAATTACTCACAGTTCCCAAAATGTGAAAATATCAGTTACCTGAGATTCCATGTTATTGCTTCCATTTTTTTAGAAGCAGACATACCATCCATACGTAGAGGGTTATATTATATATGTGGAAATAAAGCTTACGCCTGGCTTCCTTCTAATGTTACAGGTACATATTATATTGGGAAGTTAGCACCTGCTTTGGCTGTTCTCAAAGATACAGTGCAACCAGATCAAAGTCCAGAATACCCTTTAGTGTTCAAAAGAGAGCTGTTCACTGTAGGTGACATGGCATGGTCATGGTTCCCTTCCTGGACAGGATGGGGAGTTGAAGCAATGAAAATAATAAATAATTACATTAGAATTGTAGATGAGATTATTAACCTTACTACCACTGATATAGGTTTATTAAGTGAAGAAATGGCTCAGCTTAAAAAAGTAGTATTAGAGCACAGATTAACACTAAATTATCTCACTGCAGCTCAAGATGGGATGTGTAAGGTATTTCACACTGACTGTTGTATATACATTTCTGATAATGAGGACATTATTAAAGGGCATCTTGCTAAGATAAGAGAGCTACAGAATAAGGCAAGAGATATTGCTAAAGATGGATTGAACCCCTTTCAGGGTTTAGGAGGTTTTGGTGACTTTTTATATAGCATAGCAACATGGTTACAGAAACTAGGCGCTTACATTGTGATGTTCCTATTTCTCATATTTGTTATTTACTTCCTCATCAGGATATGCCTCTGTGTGACTACCTACTGTACCAACAAATGTACCAGCCCTGATGAACCCAGTATTGTGAGAAATCTAGGAGAGAGCTGAACAGGACGCCGTCTCTCTGCGCCAATGTAACAGGAGTTACCAGCAATCAGCTGAATGTAACGCAGAGAAGAATGGTGTCAAATAAACAAAAGGAGGGAAATGACATGGACATTCACTGTACTGTTCATTTATGCACAAGAGACTCCATTTTGTTCTCTCTGTTGAAATGTGTTCTGTAACCTTCACCTAACACACAGACACATCTCCTACTAAACGCTCTCTACTCCCCCCTCCCTTCTCAAGGTTTTACTTTTGCAATTGTTCTATTCACTAGCTTTTAATAATATATTTCTATTTGTTAGCTTTCAATAACATATTTCTATTTGTTAGTTTTTAATAACATCTCACACCACCCCTTTCTTATCTATGTATAAAATAACATGTAATAATAAATTTTGACACTGAACGGGCATTTTAAACACAGTGATTGAGTCCTGTGAATCTGTTCCTGCAGCTGCAGTATTAACTTTGTTTTAGAGTCCCAATCAGAAATTAGTCATAACACAGTTTAACCTTCTCTGATGGAGTTAAGGGAGGCAAAAAACATCATTTATAAGAAGAGCGATAAAGGGGGAAATGTCGTCCTGATGGACGATAATTCCTATGAGACAGAAGCAAAGCGAATCTTGGGTGGCTCCTCAACATATAGGAAACTTGACCGAGACCCTTTTCCTAAGATGGTACAGAAGCTGAATGACATCCTCATTGAAGCAAAGGAGGAGAAGTTCAATGTGCCAACATTTTATATCATTCCTAAAGTGCACAAATGTCCTGAAAAACCACCTGGTAGGCCAATAGTCTCGGCAATCAAGGGCTCTTTGGAGAGAGTTGGACTATACTTGGATTCTCTCCTCAAAGAGATGGTCACTAGCCTCAGATCCTACATACAAGACACCTGTCATGTACTATCAAAGATAGCTGATTTGGAGAACATTGGAGACTGTCTACTTGTGGGAGTAGATGTTGAGTTCCTATACACCTCTATCCCACATCAATGTGGCATTGAAGCAGTAAAGACCTTTCTTGAATTGAAATACCCAGAATTTGGTTCCCAGAATGAGTTCTTAATAGAATTATTGGAATTCACTCTGAAGAACAATTTCTTCCAGTTCTCTTCACACTACTACTAAGAGATTAGGGGCACCTCAATGAGGGCCGCATGGGCACCAGCATATGCGTGCCTCCATCTTGGGCTATGGGAAGAGGAAGATGTCTTCAAGTCATCAATGTACCCAGAACATGTGCATACATGGCTGAGGTACATAGATGACGCATTGGTCATTTGGAAGGGCACTAGGGAGGAAGTACATACTTTCATAGACTTTTTGAATAAGAACTATCGCAATATTCGATTAACTTATATTGTCGATGAGAAACAAATACCCTTCCTGGACCCTCTGATCTCTGATTAAAAATGGGAAACTTTGCACCAGTACCTTTCATAAAAAAACATTGGCCAATACTCTTTTAAGAGCCGATAGTCATCATCCCCCTTGGCTCAAAAATGGAATTCCTGTTGGTCAATTCCTAAGGATTAAAAGGAATTGTACCCAAAAAAGTGACCTTAAAAAGGAAAACGATGACCTTTACAAAACATTTCGCGAATAGGGATACTCCCACGGACAAATCCGTAAGGCCAGGGTCAAAGCAGCATGTAGAAACAGAGAAAGTTTGCTTGCTCTGAAATCTACCCCAATAAAAGAAAAATATGGTGACCCAGGCCCTGTAAGAATGATCACCCTTTACGGTGCCCAGTGGGAATCCATACGCAATATTTTGAAAGAACAATGGGGAATATTGCTGAATGGTCCTGGAATTAGGGAAATTGTAGGGATGTCGCCTAACCTTGTAGCCAAAAGGGCTAGGAACCTGGAGGACATCCTTATTCAATCGGAATTTGTAAGGGAGCCAAGCCTTAATTGGCTCTCGAATTACCCCAGAAGTAAAGGGATGTATCCATGTAGTGGGTGCCAAGTCTGCCCATTCGTGGACAGAACCACTATGTTCCATGATGCCCATGGACAGCATTCCTTTGAGATCCGAGATCTCATCAACTGCTCGACAAGCAAAGTAATTTATATGCTCACCTGTCCCTGTCCAAAGATCTATATTGGTAAAACCAAGAGATCTCTTAGGACTCGGAGAGGTGAGCATTTAAGCAAAATTAAGGGTGAGAGAGAGAGAGAGACGCTGAAAAGTCTCAGGAAAAACCACTAGCTAAGCACTTTGCCTTATACCACCAAGGCAAACCAAATGGTTTGAGGGTAAAGGGCATCTATGTACTCAAACTTTTGCCAAGAAGGGGGGACTTCAATCGCATCCACCTACAGAAGGAGAAGAGGTGGATCTATCGATTGGGGTCCCTTGCCCCTTGGGGATTCTACACAGAGTTGAATCTATAGGTCTTTTTGGAACCCTAGGGGGACCTTTGACAACTATCATCCTTACCCTTGTATGACAAAACTTATGGTTTCCCTAAGTGCCAATCCCTACTTACTCAGATCAGTATTCATAGTAAGGGGTTTTGGTGTCACCTGGCCCCTATATTGGGGAATCAATCAAGACGTTTGTGATATATATTCCTTTATTAAGTTAATTGTCACCAATTATGCATTGCAGGATCTAAAATGATTTAGTTTTGCCTGAATCTGCAGTGGTTTAGAAATGTACTATAATCGGAGATATGCAACCTCTTCTCTATTTTTGGTTAATTCCCCTTCTGACTCTCCTTCTTCTTATGCTACTCTATTTTATCTTATTCTATTCGCTTTCTATGTCCCAAGTCTTGTCAACGTCTCTTTATATGACATTATTTTTGTACCATGTTCAAATCAAGAATGGCGGGGTTAAGCTCATGGAAGGATCAGTCTGCTTGTTGATAGATCAAAATAAACACGAGAAGCAGTTTGTAGTAAAAACTCTATATTGCCGACCCTGCTATTTTGAGACCAAAAAACTTTGAGACTGTAAAAACATCTTGAACTGGCAGTCCTATGACAGCATATGATCTCGGAATAGACAAATGAGAGAAAAGATTCTATGTGGACGATTCTATTTTATATGAACTACTTTAGTTAGAAAGCGAAAGCATGAACTAGGCTTACGTTGTATACAACAGTTTGGGCGGTGCAGTTGGGATGACTTAGCAAATATAAGGAAGTGACAGCCCCAGCCACGCCTAGTCCAGATGAAGCTACGCTACTTGGTTAGCGAAACGCATTGATGTCACAGTGGTCATGTGACACCAGCCAGACGACACGCCCCCTACCAGTTACACTGCGGGATAGGAGACGTAGGCTCCACCACCACTCGGCATATACGCCGCAGCTGACCTGCTTCACAAGCCCCGCGCACCCGGCTCTGCTGTGACAAGAGGAGATCTTCTCATCATACGTGAGCAGCCAAGAGGTGACTGATGTGAGGAGGCCTGGATCAACATATGGATGCAATGGGAAGCCCATATCAGCTACAAGAGTGGTAACGTACTGAAGTCCCATTCATATTCAGTTTCTTTTCTCTTATCCCATCTTTATGGAATTGGCTATCAGTGATTGCTGGAAAAGTTTGTGTCATTTACCAACGGCCTAAGTGTTCAATTGGAAAGACTGCTGCAAAGGTCACTTGACTAGACAAGCAGAACTTTGAAGTTACAGCCCTCGGTGGCTACATAATTTTATCACATTCCCTTTGGACACCACTGCATAAGATTGTGGGATTGGATTGGAATAGGCTGCTTGCTGCATGCTCGGTGGGACATTTGTGTTATATCAGCAACCAGAGAGTGCCTGGAGTTCATACTGAAAGAGTTTTCCTGCAACTTGTCCGGTTGCCAAGGGATGTTATATAACGTTAAGGCAACACATAGAAGTTATAATAGTGGTTCTAACATCCACATGACAGCATCACTCACCAAAACCAATCTTGAAAACCAAACATCAGCCAACCATTGAAATTTTGCCTTAGGTACCCCCGGGGGGCCACTCACAGTGACGTTGTTAGAAATCCCTTTGGGGATTAGAGAATCTGGGATTATTCCCATAATTCTTTCTTCCATACATGTTTTATACATCAATGCGATTTTATCACACCACAATGTCACTGTGAATGGCAGACTGGTGTCCGGACCTGCTGTGTTGTAGGTTGTTTTTATGTTTTTTGTATGTTGTGTATAGGGATGAGCTTCGAGTTCGAGTCGAACTCATGTTCGACTCGAACATCGGCTGTTCGCAAGTTCGCCAAACAGCGAACAATTTGGGGTGTTCGCGGCAAATTTGAATTTGCCGCGGAACACTCTTTAAAAGTCTATGGGAGAAATCAAAAGTGCTAATTTTAAAGGCTTATATGCAAGTTATTGTCATAAAAAGTGTTTGCGGACCTGGGTCCTGCCCCAGGGGACATGGATCAATGCAAAAAAAGTTTTAAAAACGGCCGTTTTTTCAGGAGCAGTGATTTTAATAATGCTTAAAGTCAAACAATAAAAGTGTAATATCCCTTTAAATTTCGTAGCTGGGGGGTGTCTATAGTATGCCTGTAAAGGGGCGCATGTTTCCCGTGTTTAGAACAGTCTGACAGCAAAATGACATTTCAAAGGAATAAAAGTCATTTAAAACTACTCGCGGCTATTGCATTGCCGGTCCGACAATACACATAAAAGTTCATTGATAAAAACGGCATGGGAATTCCCCACAGGGGAACCCCCGAACCAAAATTAAAAAAAAAAAAAATGACGTGGGGGTCCCCTTAAATTCCATACCAGGCCCTTCAGGTCTGGTATGGATATTAAGGGGAAACCCAGACAAAATTTAAAAAAAAAAATGACGTGGGGGTCCCTCTAAATTCCATACCAGGCCCTTCAGGTCTGGTATGGATATTAAGGGGAACCCCAGCCAAAATTAAAAAAAAAAAATGACGTGGGGGTCCCCCGAAATTCCATACCAGACCCTTCAGGTCTGGTATGGATTTTAAGGGGAACCCCGTGCCAAAATTTAATAAAAAAACGGTGTGGGGTCCCCCCAAAAATCCATACCAGACCCTTATCCGAGCACGCAACCTGGCAGGCCGCAGGAAAAGAGGGGGGTACGAGAGAGCGCCCCCCCTCCTGAACCGTACCAGGCCACATGCCCTCAACTTTGGGAGGGTGCTTTGGGGTAGCCCCCCAAAACACCTTGTCCCCATGTTGATGAGGACAAGGGCCTCATCCCCACAACCCTGGCCGGTGGTTGTGGGGGTCTGCGGGCGGGGGGCTTATCGGAATCTGGAAGCCACCTTTAACAAGGGGACCCCCAGATTCCGACCCCCCCTGTGAGAAATGGTAAGGGGGTACAAAAGTACCCCTACCATTTTGCTAAAAAACTGTCAAAAATGTTAAAAATGACAAGAGACAGTTTTTGACAATTTCTTTATTTAAATGCTTCTTCTTTCTTCTTTCTTCTATCTTCCTTCATCTTCTTCTTGTTCTTCTAGTTCTTCTGGATCTTCTGGTTCTTCCTCCGGTGTTCTCATCCAGCATCTCCTCCGCGGCATCTTCTATCTTCTTCTCCTCGGGCCGCTCTGCACCCATGGCATGGGGGGAGGCTCCCGCTCTTCTCTTCATCTTCTTCTCTTCTTCTCTTCTTCATCTTCTTCTCTGGGCCGCTCCGCACCCATGCTGGCATGGTGGGAGGCTCCCACTGTGTGACGCGTCTCCTCTTCTGACGGTTCTTAAATAACGGGGATGGGGCCACCCGGTGACCCCGCCCCCTCTGACGCACAGGACATGACGGGACTTCCCTGTGGCATTCCTCATGACGTCACAGGGAAGTCCCGTCAAGTCACCGTGCGTCAGAGGGGGCGGGGTCACCGGGTGGCCCCGCCCCCCATTATTTAAGAACCATCAGAAGAGGAGACGCGTCACACAGCTGGAGCCTCCCTCCATGCCAGCATGGATGCGGAGCGGCCCGGAGAAGAAAATGAAGAAGAGAAGAAGAGAAGAAGATGAAGAAGAGAAGAAGATGAAGAGAAGAGCGGGAGCCTCCCCCCATGCCATGGGTGCGGAGCGGCCCGAGGAGAAGAAGATAGAAGACGCCGCGGAGGAGATGCTGGACAAGAATACTGGAGGAAGAACCAGAAGAGCCAGAAGAACCAGAAGAAGAAGATGAAGGAAGATAGAAGAAAGAAGAAGATGAAGGAAGATAGAAGAAAGAAGAAAGAAGAAGCATTTAAATAAAGGAATTGTCAAAAACTGTCTCTTGTCATTTTTAACGTTTTTTAGTGAAATGGTAGGGTTACAAATACCCCCTTACCATTTAACACAGGGGGGGCCGGGATCTGGGGGTCCCCTTGTTAAAGGGGGCTTCCAGATTCCAATAAGCCCCCTCGCCCGCAGACCCCCACAACCACCGGCTAGTGTTGTGGGGGGCCCTTGTCCTCATCAACATGGGAACAAGGTGTTTTGGGGGCTACCCCAAAGCACCCTCCCAATGTTGAGGGCATGTGGCCTGGTACGGTTCAGGAGGAGGGCCGCTCTCTCATCCCCCCTCTTTCCCTGCGGCCTGCCAGGTTGCATGCTCAGATAAGGGTCTGGTATGGATTTTTGGGGGGACCCCGCACCGTTTTTAAAAAAAATTTTGTGCGGGGTTCCCCTTAAAATCCATACCAGACCTGAAGGGTCTGGTACGGAATTTAGGGGGACCCCCACGTCATTTTGTTTTTTAAATTTTGGCTTGGGTTCCCCTTAATATTCATACCAGACCTGAAGGGCCTGGTATGGAATTTAGGGGGATCCCCACGTCGTTTTTTTTTTTATTTTGGTTCGGGGTTCCCCTGTGGGGAATTCCCATACTGTTTTTATCAATGAACTTCTGTGTGTATTGTCGGACCGGCAATGCAATAGCCGCGAGTAGTTTTAAATGACTTTCTTTCCTTTGAAATGTAATTTTGCTGTCAGACTGTTCTAAACATGGGAAACATGCGCCCCTTTACAGACATACTATAGACACCCCCCAGCTACGAAATTTAAATGGATATTACACTTTTATTGTTTGACTTTAAGCATTATTAAAATCACTGCTCCCGAAAAAACGGCGTGTTTAAAACTTTTTTTTGCATTGATCCATGTCCCCTGGGGCAGGAACCAGGTCCCCAAATACTTTTTATGACAATAACTTGCATATAAGCCTTTAAAATTAGCACTTTTGATTATTCATGTTCGTGTCCCATAGACTTTAACGGTGTTCGCGTCTTCGAACAAACTTTTTTCCTGTTCGCATGTTCTGGTGCGAACCGAACAGGGGGGTGTTCGGCTCATCCCTAGTTGTGTCTATGTGCATGTTTTTCCTCTCTGTTTTAAAGAGTGTTCACCATTATTTTGCTTGCCTGGGTGACCTTTGCGGTTGCACCCGGCGAAGCATGCAGTGTGTAGCTGTTTCTATTCAACATAGGTGCATTATAATAATGATTGTTGCAGCACATTTCTAGATGGATCAAATACATTTTGTAATTTTCTATAAACATACCCAGGTGTAGACTATTTGTTGCCGAAGTAGCCACTTGTTGATTTCAGTATAGATACTGGGATCTGTTTCCCTTTTACATGTTTAACCTTCTCATGCCCGTGCTATAGCCAAAAGATGGCTACAGCGTGGGCCTAAATTGCCAGGAGGGCATCCATGTACGTCCTACTGAGCATGCGCCACTTGCATGCCCCGCTCGCTGCTCACTTTGTGATCAGCAAGTCCACGAGACTCGGCTGATCACAGATCCTTACCACGTGATCACGTAATCTGCCTTTTTTTCCTCACGCTGATAGCGTGAGGAGAAAAAAAGAAACAGATTACCAGCTTCTGTCAGAGGGACATCGATCCCGCACACGGACACCCACTGCTGCTAAGCAGTGCACACCAGTGCCACCTGCCAGTTCCCACCAGTGCCACCCACCAGTGCCCACCAGTGCCATCTATCACTGCCCATCATTGCTACCTACCAGTGCCTATCAGTGTCCATCAGTGCCCATCAGTGCCACCTATCAGTGCCGCCGATCAGTGCCACCTATCAGGGCCCTTGAGTGCCACTCATCAGTGCCACCCATCAGTGCCACCTCTCAGTGCCACCTACCAGTGCCCATCAGGCTACCAATCAGTGCTCACCAGTGCCGCCTCAGCAGTGCCCATCAGTGCAGCCTATCAGTGCCCATCAGTACCCATCAATGAAGTAGAAAAATTACCTGTTTGCAAAATTTAATACCAAACTATGAAACTTTCAGTTTTTTATAGCAAAAAATAAAAAGCCCAGCAGTGATTAAATACCACCGAATGAAAGCTCTATTGTGTGAAAAAAATTATAAAAATTTGATTTGGGTACAGTGTTGCATGACTGCACAGTTGTCATTCAAAGTGTGACAGCACTAAAAGCTGAATATTGGCCTGGGCAGGAAGGGGGTATAAGTGCCCAGTAGGCAAGTGGCTAAATTGCTGGTAAATTATATTTTATTGACAGCTTCCAAAAATTAAAAAAAAAAAGCACACAAACAAAAAAGGCCCCCGAAAATAATTTATTTGTGTTTGAAATCTATAGCTGTCCATTACTAATACAATTGTTTTCTGTGCAAATTGTAAATCTATTTTATTATCCCTTTATTGCTTTCTTCCCTTAGCAATATTTTTCCTTTTTTTTTTTCAAAAAGATTGTGAAGAGGGAGATATAGCTCTCTCAGGAAAATAATGGGATTTTGAAGGGAGATAATGTGTCTATTTAAAGGTGAGCAACACCGACAACAGTTAATATAAAAAATATACATTTTATTGAGACAGACAGATAAAAGATAATACAATCTAAATACAATCAAAATACATATTGTAACCTTAAATTACAATTTAGTGTATGAAATCAATTTGCGTAGGCATGCAGGAGCAGCCAACATGTTTTGCTTATCGCTTCATCAGGGCACTACGTGCATTACTGATTTCATCTAGATTACATAGAATAAGAAGGATAACATTAGTATAGTGATACACATCCTATAATCATTTTAGAAACATCAACAGATTATTCAGATAAGTAACATTTGTATACAAAAAGTATATTGCACATGCTCACCTGGTCTGATAAAAGAAAGTGAATCACTAAATCGCACCACTGCACAGCCATTCACCCATTATAAGACCAACTGGGGCTAATTTCCCGTGGATGTCAGGTCCAGTCGGGTTAAGCAGGTAGGAAAATTGGACCGTGATTAAATTGTTGAAAAAAGGTGATGGTCTGACAGTTTAAAAAGACAAAATTATGTACAGTTGCAATAAAAAGTATGTGAACCCTTTTGTAATGATATGGATTTCTGCACAAATTGGTCATAAAATGTGATCTGATCTTCATCTAAGTCACAACAATAGACAATCACAGTCTGCTTAAACTAAAAACACACAAAGAATTAAATGTTAACATGAACACACCATGTAAACATTCACAGTGCAGGTGGAAAAAGTATGTGAACCCCTAGACTAATGAGATCTCCAAGAGCTAATTGGAGTGAGGTGTCAGCAAACTAGAGTCCAATCAATGATATGAGCTTGGAGGTGTCGGTTACAGCTGCCCTGCCCTATAAAAAACACACACGAGTTTTGGGTTTGCTTTTCACAAGATGCATTGCCTGATGTGAATGATGCCTCACACAAAAGAACTCTCAGAAGACCTACGATTAGGAATTGTTGACTTGCATAAAGCTGGAAAGGGTTATAAAAGTATGTCCACGGTAAGACAAATTGTCTATAAATGGAGAAAAGTCAGCACTGCTGCTACTCTCCCTAGGAGTGGGCATCCTGTAAAGATGACTGCAAGAGCACAGTGCAGACTGGCATATGCTAACATCCCTGTTAGTGAATCTACGATATGTAGATTTCATGGGAGGATACCACAGAGGAAGCCACTGCTGTCCAGAAAAAAAACATTGCTGCATGTTTACAGTTTTGCACAAGAGCACCTGGATGTTCCACAGCAGTACTGGCCAAATATTCTGTGGACAGATAAAACCAAAGTTGAGTTGTTTAGAAGAAACACATAACACTATACTATAACTCCAGGAAGTACTGGGCACTATGGCAAATAATAGAGCCCATTTTAGCCAAATGGAAACAAAACGGTGAATTTGCGCATGAAAATCAGCGATATAAGCGGAGAACAAACGTTTGTAAATTCTAAATTGCCGCTAATTAGCGCTTCCGCGTATATACAAATGCCAATTCTTATCAAGTTGTTATATAGCACTGTACTGTAGCCATGATCCATGTATGTGAAAGAAAAATTTTTTATCAGAGATGTGCTCTAGTTCCCGTGCATCTATTGATTTATATTGCAATTAGTATTCCTAGTTTTTTTTTTCCTTCTTTTGCTAAGAAATGCAGTTCTGAATGATTATTACATAGTAATGTCTGCTATTCTGTAAAGTTACATGTATTAATCATTTAGGTTACCTATTTGTTGTATGTTGTTTTTTTCATGTTTTTGATTTATTATTTATTAATTTAGTTGACTATAAAGCAGTAATTATTTATGTTCATTCTTTAATAATACTACACTATTATGCAGGTCTTGTACTTAGCACAATGGCTTAGTGGTCTGCTTGGATATCTCCACACCACTCATGGTATGAGTTCAAACAACAGCCAACCTACCATCCACCAGCTGTGTTTATTTTTTCAGTGCACAAGTGAATTAAAATAAACAAACAAAGAAATGTAAACTGACCTTTAGCTAGTGTGTGGTGTTTGGAATGTCACATCATAATATAATTGAATACTTACATACCATTGCATGCATTTAAAGAGTTAATACAATAAAAACTTTCACATTAAACTGCATTGGCTACTTGGCAATCACCTATTTTCAGTAAATATATATACACGTATATTTGTGTTGCTTTGGCTAATTGGCATTCTCTTTTTCCCACCAACGCAATCTTTTAGGATTTTTCTGTGGGATTTGAACCCATGAGTCTTTTCATACCTGAATGTTTGAAGGTAGAGGTGCTAACTGCTAGCTTATTGGGCTGAGCACAATTATACATACAAAATACTTTTACTAGTGTTTGATGTGTTATATACTATACAATAAAGTTTATCAAATGTAAACTGCTTGTTAGCTAGTGTGTGGTGTTTGGAGATTCACACCATAATATTAGTGAATACTTACATACCATTGCAAGCATTTGAAGAGTTAATACAATAATATCAACCACATTAAAGTGTATTGGCTACTTGGCATTCACTGTATGCTGCTTTGGCTAATAGGCTAACTTACTAACAGTAATTCTCCTTTTCTCCACCAATAGTAATCTTTTAGGATTCTTCTGTGGGATTTGAACCCATGAGTCTTTCAATACCTGAATGTTTGAAGGTAGAGGTGCTAACTGCTAGCCTATTGGGCTGAGCACAATTATATATACAAAATACTTTTACTAGTGTTTGATGGTTTATATACCATACAATAAAGTTTATCAAATGTAAACTGCTTGTTAGCTAGTGTATGGTGTTTTGGAGATTCACACCATAATATTAGTGAAGACTTATTAATTTTTATTTAAAGCGGGGGTTCACACACACCGCCAAAAAAAAAAATATTAAAAGCCAGCAGCTACAAATACTGCAGCTGCTGACTTTTAATACATGGCCACTTACCTGTCCCAGGGTCCAGCGATGTCGGCAGGGGACGCCAAGAACCCGCTCAATTCTCGGCAGTTGCCGCCACCATCCTAGGTGAGGGAATCAGGAAGTGAAGCATTGCGGCTTCACTTCCCGGTTCCCTACTGCGCATTCCTAGTGGTCGCCGCTCTCTCCTGGGAGCTGTGTGTTCCCAGCAGACAGCGCGGTCGGGACGGGAAGAGGCATAGACTCCCATGGGAGTCTATGCCGGAAGTGGGTGCAAATACCTGTCTTAGACAGGTATCTGCACCCCCCTCCCCCCTGAAAAGTGCCAAATGTGACACCGGAGGGGGGGAGAGTTCCGAAAAGCGGAAGTTCCATTTTTGTGTGGAACTCCGCTTTAAGGTACTTCTATAGTGCCGTCAATTTACGCAGTGCTTTACATATACATTATACACTAATATGGGCCCCTACCCTCAAGGAGCTTACAATCTAAGGTCCCTAACTCACATTCATATACTAGGGACAATTTAGACAGAAGCCAATTAACCTACCAGCATGTCTTTGGAGTGTGGGAGGAAACCGGAGTACCCGGAGGAAACCCACGCAGGCACAGGGAGAACATGCAAACTCCAGGCAGGTAGTCTTGTGTGGTTGGGAATACGAACCAGCGACCATTTTAGCCAAATAAAATTTCAACAGGCGAATGTGCGAATGAAAAACTAGCGCTATTAGTGAGAAACACATGTTAGTACATTCTAAGCTGGCGCTAATTAGCGCTTCCGCGTATATGCAAATGCCAATTCCTACCAAGTTGTTATATAGTACCGCACTGTAATCATGATCCATGTATGTGAAAGAAACATTTTTATGTGAGATGTGCTCTACCTCGTGTGCATCTATTGATGTATGTTGCAATTAGTATTCCTAGTTTTTTCCTTCCTTTGCTAACTAATGCAGTTATGAATGATTATTACATAGTAATGTCTGCTATTCTGTAAAGTTACATGTATTAAACATTTAGGTTATCTATTTGTTGTATGTTGTTTTTTATTTTTTAATTAGGTGACTATAAAGCGGTAATTATTTATATTCATTCTTTAATCATACTACACTATTATGCAGGTCTCATACTTAGCACAATGGCTTAGTAGTCTGCTCAGATGTCTCCACAGCACTCACGGTACAAGTTCAAATACCAGCCAACATACCATCCCCCAGCTGTGTTTATTTTTTCAGTGCACAAGCGAATTAAAATGAACAAACAAAAAAATGTAATCTGCCCATTAATTAGTGTGTGGTGTTTGGAATTTCACACCATAATAGTATTGAATACTTACATATCATTGCATGCATTTGAAGAGTTAATATAATAGAATCAGCCAAATTTAAAGTGCATTGGCTAATTGGCATTCACCTATTTTCAGCATATGCTGCTTTGGCTAATTGGCTAATAGTCATTTGCTTTTTTTTCACCAATTCAATCTTTTAGTATTTCTCTGTGGGATTTGAACCCATGAGTTCTTCAAGGTAGAAGTGCTGATCGCTAGCCTATTGGGTGTAGCACAGTCATACATAGAAAATACATAGAAAATACATTCACTAGTGTTTGATGTTTCTTCTCCCCGAGCTGTCTCTCCTGCTGCCACCATCTTCTCCCGCTGATGTGTTCTTCAGCGCAACCCACTAATAAAAAAAAAGCCGCTCTTCTTGTGGCGGTCTTCTGTGGCCATCCGATAATGTCACCCGGAGAGTCCGCTCCATGGCTATGTAAGAGACACTACACAGCGGGTGACAACACAGTGGAGGAAGACCACCAAGGAAGAAGAGCAGCTTTTTTTTATTAGCGGGTAACCAGCGGTGCGGAAGAACACAGCAGATGGCGGCGGCAGGAGAGACGGCTCTGGGAGAATACAGCTCGGGGAGAAGATGGAGGAGGGAGAGACAGTGTCTGGAGAAGATGGCTCAGGGAAGAAGACAGCTCGGAGCTATTCTACAATAAAGGACTTGTCAAAAACCGGCTATTATTTTTTTTACATTTCACTGCTTTTTTTGGTGAATGGGTAGGGGTAAAATGTACCCCATACCTATTCACATAGGGGGCAGGATCTGGGAGCCCCCTTGTTAAAGGGGGCTTCCAGATTCTGATAAACCCCCTGCCTGCAGACTGACAACCACCGATCAGGGTTGTCGGGAAGAGGCCCTTGTCCCCATCAACATGGGGAAAAGGTGCTTTGGGGCATGTGGCCTGGTAAGGTTCAGAAGGGGAGGGTGCTCACTCGTCCCCCCCTATCCTGACCTCCAGGCTGCATGCTCAGGTAAGGGTCTGGTATGGATTTTGTTGGCCCCACATCAAATTTATTTTACATTTTGGTGTGGGGTTCCCCTTAAAGTCCATACCGAAGGGCCTGGTATGTACTGGGGGGACCCTACGACATTTTTTTCCTTGAATTTTGGAATTCCATACCATATTATTGAATAAGTACATACCATTGCATGCATTTGAAGAGTTAAAATATGGAATAAAGCAAGCTGATGTGCTTTGCCTAATTATGCTTCTGAGTACAATGCACACTTCTGGGAGGTGATGCTGTCAGTGGGATTTGAATTCATGGCTTGAACTTTTGGGGGCAGCAGGGTATACCGCTATGCTACAGAGCTGAGCACTTACCTACAGAGAAAATACATTTACTAATGTTTGATTCAATACAATAATGTTTTGCATTTCAGGCATTAATATTATAGTAACAACCATGCTTGTGCCGATGTGGCATTGGCTAATAGGCATTTGCCTCTTTTCAGCATATGCTGCTGAGTACAATGCAAGCTTTCAGTAGGTGATACCATCTGTGTGATTTTCAGCCATTTGAGCACAATTATATTGAGAACATATGTTTACTAGTGTTTGATGGTGGGACTACTTTATATTCTAGGTATAAAATAGTACTCAGCACAGTGACTTAGGCACCTTTCACACTTGTGCGACCTGAAAGTTGCGAGATTTTAATGCAACTTTAAGCAATGCCTATGTAATCTTGAGGTCTATGGACACAGGAGTCGCAGGGAAAGACACGCAACTTTCCCATGATTTTGCATCAGCAATTTTGCCGCAATTCCAGGGAATGCCTGTGTAAACTTGAGGTCTATGGACCTCAAATGAAATAGAAGCAAGATGGCTGGACTATATGAGGAAACAACTCAAGTGATTTTCCATCCCTGATTAAAGTAGTATGAAAAGGAGAGGAGGGGTGGGAAGGGGAGGGAGGGAAAGGAAAGGGGGAGAAAAAATGGGGGGAAGGGAAGGGCTAGGCAGCAACCCTCCTCAAAGGGTGGGATTTTAAGGAAAAAATGGCTGAGTTGCGTAGATGAGCATAATAAACAATCAGCTAAAATGATAATATTTATTGAAAAACAATATAAAAAGGTATAGGCAATACAAATATAGACATATAATTATCCAGTAGTGACATCAACGGTTCGTGCGTGACTAGAGCCAACATGTTTCGCAAAAGGAATTTCGCTTCATCAGGGCTAGACACGATGCAGTTAATGCATTTACACTGTGTAAACAATAAACAGTCTTAGGTCATAAAGTAAGATAACAGATCCTAACAAATACCAATTATAACAGAAAATTGCTCACCTACTATAGTTTCAGGACTAGGAATTAAAATCACCATTCATTAGACAACAACCGCAAAGCCGGCCGGTATGGAATGTCACTGGGTGCCAGATCCCAGATAGACAGTGCCAGTAGGAGAACTGGGCCATACATTCAGGGTATTGTGCGCAGGAAACCACTGCTGAAATTCAAAATAGTACACCCATCAGAAAACACCAAGGGTAATTAGTAGATCAAGCTATACTAACAATGATTAGTCAGTGACAAATCAGTAGTGTAAAATATAAAATATATATAATGCCCAATATTGTGTGTTAAATAATACTGATAGTGCAGGGGCCCAGCACAACGTTCCCTTTAAAATTAGATATACATGTATAAATATCCCCACAAGGCGAAGGCCAAAAATGCATGACAAAGAGCCAAAAACAAAAATACGAGTCCCCCCCAGTTTCAAAACGAAAACCCGGTACAATAGTAAGGGAATGGTATATCTGAAATGTACAGACTTACCCTCAAAAGTAGGAGGGAGAGGGGGGAGGAAGAAAAATGCCCGCAAGGATATTTCCTAATGGAAGGTATGGGCGTCCGCCCGTTTGCGATGGATGGCCGCAAGATGTGTCTGACAGACAACACCAGTGCCTCCATCTTTAAATAATATGGCCCCACCGGAAGCAATAAGGTCAGGATGACCTCCGGCATTACTTCCGGTCCGGATGTCCCTGTCGTAGTGCGCGCGCACCCGCAGAGCGGACGCAGCCGCATTCCACCTACAATGGTGCGCGCGCATTGCCCATAACGCGCAGATGGCGTGATGGGCAGCTGGGGGCGGAATGAAAGGGAGCTCCACCCCCTGGGCAGGGACAACCGAATCCTCCTACAAAAACGCAATCATAGCCGGCCAACTGCGGAGGTGCCAAGGAATGGTGCAAAACAACAAAAAGAAAAACAACAAATAATAAAAATACAGACATATCGGTCAAGGGGACCGGGTATCTTACAGTAGTAATATACATGTGCTTTAACAATAGCAAAACACAATATGCACAAGAAAGTTTTGTTATATGCATGGAAAAGAAATTATTAGAGGAGTAGCAACAGAGAATATTGTGATCAGTTAAGTTGTGCAGTCTTATCCTAAATGGGAGATAGTAAGGCTTAGTGGGCCTGGCTGGTAAGGTGTCACTCAATAAAAGCCCCTAAGTTAAATGGTGAGTATGAGATTAACCTATCACAATTGTTTCTGGACTCCAAGAGTGGATAGTTATAAACTACGTAGATATATATAGTGTTATATATCTAGAGGACAGGTGAGGATAGGCGCAAGCTTTCTTGTAGTAAAAAAAAAAAAAAAAAGACAAACAATAGAGCGGTAATGAATATCACATCTATAGTTCCAGTTGTAACTTAGGCAGATGGGTATTATTAAAACAAAATATAGTACATAAATAATATATATATGTGCTCAGTATTTGTGGAAGTATATGAGATCATAGAAAGGGGTTGAATGTAAGTGCAGTGTTAAGGCCCGGTGGACTAGTTGCCCGTTGGTTATATATCCACCTGGCCTCACGCTGCAGAATAGAGTACTTACTATAATAATTTTTTTCATGATGTCCCAATTTCTTGGAACTAACTGGGATCAATTCCTGGATAACATACAAAGCACATGCACTTCCCACACACAAATAGAGGTCAATCTAGATGTCTATTTCCTCAAATTGAAAAGACTTATGGAGAAAAAATCTAACCTTGGGTGGCACATCCGCTTCTTTGACCGCTACCTAGGTGATAGAGTCTGTCCCCAGGGACTGAGAATCCAGATATTCCCCTCTTTCGAGGTGACTGACCCCCAATTCAAAGAGGAATGGGAACAGAATTTAAATAGCTGTTCCGCAGACCTCATCAAAATGCTAAAAAACAAATATAGCATAGAGCTAAGTGACCTTGACAAAGAAATTGAGGTATTAAAAACAAATGGACACCAAATCGCATCAAATGCTGATTTTCAAAGAAGAGAGAATGAACTGATGCAATATCTGGAAAACTACAATAAAGATATAGTTATGAAAAAGGAAAATAAATTTTATAAAGACAAACTTGCCTTTTCAGGAGGGTATGCATATCGATGGCCCAGGGGCCATTATAATAGGCAAGGAAAATTTCCTCGATCAAACAATAATCATAAAAATAAAAGTATGAAAACGTCATATAAATCTGATTCGGATGTCTCATTGTCATCATCCTCAGTTTCATCTTACAAACCACCATCCAAAACGACACGGGGCTCACACGGCAGAGGACGACTACCAAAACGAGGAAATAGCCATGAACATCAAAATAACGGAGGGTCACAGAAAAGACGGATGATGTCCCCGCAAAAACATCCCCCGAGCAACCAACACCAAGATCAGGTGGAGGGGGCCTCGGATGTATCGGGTCTAGGAACTAGTACACCACTACCCCTGTTTGACAATATGGGAGCAGATTCCCAACGGGAACTGGGAGCCGTACCTAAAACATCCCAGGGCCGGAATACCAATTCGGGCTCAGTCCCTTTAGGGAGCTTCTCCAACCTCCCGGCCACCCCAGTGGCCCAACGCAGCGGAAAGATGGATTCATTTGTGATAAAACAGTCAACACTGGGACGGGACTAGACGTTATTAACCTATCCTCATACCAACTCACATCAACCGAGATAGACGTTCTTAGGCTGGGACTCAGCTTCTGCCCTTCACAACAAATAGACAAATTCACCCTTGTAAAGGATTTACATATGTTTGCTAGAAATCTTACATATAAATATATATTTGACACCGATAAAGGCAAAATGCCGAGTAAAGAGGAAGACCCATATAAGGGATTCAAGGTACAAGATTTTAGAGCGCTCAAAACACTAATTCAACTGCTGGATGAAAATGAGGGATATGGGAATTCGGAAAGCTCCTCGTCGGAAGATGAAGAAGCAGGCCCAAGTATACCTTTAAGATCATTAAAATTCAAAAACAAATCTCAAAAATTCCCAAACCTCCAGACATGCCCAGCCGTATGGGCCTTCCTCAAACAGACTACAAAACAAATAGAAACTATACACTTTGCAAAATCCAAATCAAAGAATCTGTCGTCAGCACAACAATTGGCCTTGGCAGACCTAATGAGGAGAGACGACCTAGTGATAAAACCGTCGGATAAAGGAGGGAACGTGGTGGTGATGAATAAAGAAAATTACATTGCAATGTGTTTAAACATTCTCGATAACCATGAATGGTACCAGCAGATTCAACCCCAGAAACTGAATGAAGCTAGATCGTGCTATGTGTCTATCATCGATCGGGCACATTCCCAAGGCCTGATCGATGGAGATACCCGTGAGTTCCTTGAGGTTAAATGGCCGATAACACCGACCTTTTATTCGTTGCCCAAGGTCCACAAGAACCTATCTAAGCCCCCTGGACGCCCAATCGTCTCGGGAATAGGAAGCCACACAGAGACTGCGAGTCAGTTCGTGGATGGCTGCATGCGCCCACACATCACAAGCTTACCATCTTACCTCAAAGATACATTGGAATTATTAAAGATCCTTGAAGGTCTCACGGTACCCCCGGGAACGATCCTGGTAGCCATTGATATAGAAGCTCTCGATTCAAGTATACCACACAAGCTGGGTGTTGCAACGGTTGCGGAATTCCTAAAGGAAAGAGACACTGATAGCTGGGATATGTGTCAATTTGTGACAGAGCTGTTGGAACATATACTTACCAACAACATATTTCTTTTCAATGGCGTGACCTACCTCCAGGTACAGGGGGTAGCGATGGGGACTTCGTGTGCCCCATCGTATGCCAACCTGTACCTGGGGGGGTGGGAACGCCATCTTTTTTCGGATGAGGGGACCGCGATGTACCTCTGCCATATCCTCTTGTGGCGGAGGTACATCGACGATGTCCTCCTCATTTGGACGGGGACAATAGAGCTACTCAGAAGCTTTATGGAACTCCTTTCACATAATAAGTATAATCTCAAGTTCACTATGCAATTTGATACAACGACTATTTCATTCCTGGACCTACGTTTGGTACTCAGAGATGATGGCTCAATCTTCAGTACACTATATAGAAAGGAGACGGCTGGCAACACTATTCTGCATTTTACCAGCTCTCATCCCCGCACTTTAACCACTTGACGACCGCCTCACGCCGATGTACGTCGGCAAAGTGGCACGGACAGGCAAAATCACGTACAGGGTACGTGATTTGCCTTCCGCGGGTGGGGGGTCCAATTGGACCCCCCCCCCCGGTGCCCGAGGCGGTCGTCTTTTGTCCAGCGGCGATCGGTGATGAGGGGGAGACCATCCGTTCGTGGCCCCCCCCTCGCGATCGCCGCCGGCCAATGAGAACACTCCTTTGCTGCTGTATGCTAAACAGCAGCAAAGGAAGTGATGTCATCTCCCCTCGGGTCGGTATTTTCCGTTCCGGCCCGAGGAGAGAAGACATCTATGTGAGTGCACCAACACACACACACACAGTAGAACATGCCAGGCACACAAAACACCCCGATCCCCCCCCCATCGCCCCCCGATCCCCCCCCAATCACCCCCCCCCTGTCACAAACTGACACCAGCAGTTTTTTTTTTTTTTTTTTTTTTTTCTGATTACTGCATAGTGTCAGTTTGTGACAGTTACAGTGTTGGGACAGTGAGTATTACCCCCCTTTAGGTCTAGGGTACCCCCCTAACCCCCCCTAATAAAGTTTTAACCCCTTGATCACCCCCTGTCACCAGTGTCACTAAGCGATCATTTTTCTGATCGCTGTATTAGTGTCGCTGGTGACACTAGTTAGTGAGGTAAATATTTAGGTTCGCCGTCAGCGTTTTATAGCGTCAGGGACCCCCATATACTACCTAATAAATGTTTTAACCCCTTGATTGCCCCCTAGTTAACCCTTTCACCACTGATCACCGTATAACCGTTACGGATGACGCTGGTTAGTTCGTTTATTTTTTATAGTGTCAGGGCACCCGCCGTTTATTACCGAATAAAGGTTTAGCCCCCTGATCGCCCGGCGGTGATATGCGTCGCCCCAGGCAGCGTCAGATTAGCGCCAGTACCGCTAACACCCACGCATGCAGCATACGCCTCCCTTAGTGGTATAGTATCTGATCGGATCAATATCTGATCTGATCAGATCTATACTAGCGTCCCCAGCAGTTTAGGGTTCCCAAAAACGCAGTGTTAGCGGGATCAGCCCAGATACCTGCTAGCACCTGCGTTTTGTGCCTCCGCCCAGCCCACCCAAGTGCAGTATCGATCGATCACTGTCACTTACAAAACACTAAACGCATAACTGCAGCGTTCGCAGAGTCAGGCCTGATCCCTGCGATCGCTAACAGTTTTTTTGGTAGCATTTTGGTGAACTGGCAAGCACCAGCCCCAGGCGTCAGGTTAGCGCCAGTACCGCTAACACCCACGCACGCAGCATACGCCTCCCTTAGTGGTATAGTATCTGAACGGATCAATATCTGATCCGATCAGATCTATACTAGCGTCCCCAGCAGTTTAGGGTTCCCAAAAACGCAGTGTTAGCGGAATCAGCCCAGATACCTGCTAGCACCTGCGTTTTGCCCCTCCGCCCGGCCCAGCCCAGCCCACCCAAGTGCAGTATCGATCGATCACTGACACTTAGAAAACACTAAACGCATAACTGCAGCGTTCGCAGAGTCAGGCCTGATCCCTGCGATCGCTAACAGTTTTTTTTGTAGCGTTTTGGTGAACTGGCAAGCACCAGCCCCAGGCAGCGTCAGATTAGCGCCAGTACCGCTAACACCCACGCACGCACCGTACACCTCCCTTAGTGGTATAGTATCTGATCGCATCAATATCTGATCGGATCAGATCTATACTAGCGTCACCAGCAGTTTAGGGTTCCCAAAAACGCAGTGTTAGCGGGATCAGCCCAGATACCTGCTAGCACCTGCGTTTTGCCCCTCCGCCCGGCCCGGCCCAGCCCACCCAAGTGCAGTATCAATCGATCACTGACACTTACAAAACACTAAACGCATAACTGCAGCGTTCGCAGAGTCAGGCCTGATCCCTGCGATCACTAACAGTTTTTTGGTAGCGTTTTGGTGAACTGGCAAGCGCCAGCGGCCTAGTACACCCCGGTCGTAGTCAAACCAGCACTGCAGTAACACGTGGTGACGTGGCGAGTCCCATAAGTGCAGTTGAAGCTGGTGAGGTGGCAAGCACAAGTAGTGTCCCGCTGCCACCAAGAAGACAAACACAGGCCCATCGTGCCCATAGTGCCCTTCCTGCTGCATTCGCCAATCCTAATTGGGAACCCACCGCTTCTGCAGCGCCCGTACTTCCCCCATTCACATCCCCAACCAAATGCAGTCGGCTGCATGAGAGGCATTTTTATGTCCTCCCGAGTACCCCTACCCAACGAACCCCCAAAAAAGATGTTGTGTCTGCAGTAAGAGCGCGGATATAGGCGTGACACCCGCTATTATTGTCCCTCCTGTCCTGACAATCCTGGTCTTGCATTGGTGAATGTTTTGAACGCTACCATTCACTAGTTGAGTATTAGCGTAGGGTACAGCATTGCATAGACTAGGCACACTTTCACAGGGTCTCCCAAGATGCCATCGCATTTTGAGAGACCCAAACCTGGAACCGGTTACCGTTATAAAAGTTAGTTACAAAAAAAGTGTAAAAAAAAAAAAAAATATGAAATAAAAAAAAATAGTTGTTGTTTTATTGTTCTCTCTCTCTCTATTCTCTCTCTCTATTGTTCTGCTCTTTTTTACTGTATTCTATTCTGCAATGTTTTATTGTTATTGTTATTGTTATTATGTTTTATCATGTTTGTTTTTCAGGTGTGTAATTATTTACACTTTACTGTGCTTTATTGTTAACCATTGTTAACCATTTTTTTGTCTTCAGGTACGCCATTCACGACTTTGAGTGGTTATACCAGAATGATGCTTGCAGGTTTAGGTATCATCTTGGTATCATTCTTTTCAGCCAGCGGTCGGCTTTCATGTAAAAGCAATCCTAGCGGCTAATTAGCCTCTAGACTGCTTTTACAAGCCGTGGGAGGGAATGCCCCCCACCGTCTTCCGTGTTTTTCTCTGGCTCTCCTGTCTCAACAGGGAACCTGAGAATGCAGCCGGTGATTCAGCCAGCTGACCATAGAGCTGATCAGAGACCAGAGTGGCTCCAAACATCTCTATGGGCTAAGAAACCGGAAGCTACGAGTATTTCATGACTTAGATTTCGCCGGATGTAAATAGCGCCATTGGGAAATTGGGGAAGCATTTTATCACACCGATCTTGGTGTGGTCAGATGCTTTGAGGGCAGAGGAGAGATCTAGGGTCTAATAGACCACAATTTTTTCAAAAAAGAGTACCTGTCACTACCTATTGCTATCATAGGGGATATTTACATTCCCCGAGATAACAATAAAAATGATTAAAAAAAAAAATATGAAAGGAACAGTTTAAAAGTAAGATTAAAAAAGCAAAAAAATAATAAAGAAAAAAAAAAAAAAACACCCCTGTCGCCCCCTGCTCTCGCGCTAAGGCGAACGCAAGCGGCGGTCTGTCGTCAAACATAAACAGCAATTGCACCATGCATGTGAGGTATCACCGCGAAGGCCAGATCGAGTGCAGTAATTTTTCCAGTAGACCTCCTCTGTAAATCTAAAGTGGTAACCTGTAAAGGCTTTTGAAGGCTTTTAAACATGTATTTATTTTGTTGCCACTGCACGTTTGTGCGCAATTTTAAAGCATGTCATGTTTGGTATCCATGTACTCGGCCTAAGATCATCTTTTTTATTTCATCAAACATTTGGGCAATATAGCGTGTTTTAGTGCATTAAAATTAAAAAAAAGTGTGTTTTTTCCCCAAAAAATGCGTTTGAAAAATCGCTGTGCAATTACTGTGTGAAAAAAAAAATGAAACACCCACCATTTTAATCTGTAGGGCATTTGCTTTAAAAAAATATATAATGTTTGGGGGTTCAAAGTAATTTTTTTGCAAAAAAAAAAACTTTTTCATGTAAACAATAAGTGTCAGAAAGGGCTTTGTCTTCAAGTGGTTAGAAGAGTGGGTGATGTGTGACATAAGCTTCTAAATGTTGTGCATAAAATGCCAGGACAGTTCAAAACCCCCCCAAATGACCCCATTTTGGAAAGTAGACACCCCAAGCTATTTGCTGAGAGGCATGTCGAGTCCATGGAATATTTTATATTGTGACACAAGTTGCGGGAAAGAGACAAATTTTTTTTTTTTTTTTTGCACAAAGTTGTCACTAAATGATATATTGCTCAAACATGCCATGGAAATATGTGAAATTACACCCCAAAATACATTCTGCTGCTTCTCCTGAGTACGGGGATACCACATGTGTGAGACTTTTTGGGAGCCTAGCCGCGTACGGGACCCCGAAAACCAAGCACCGCCTTCAGGCTTTCTAAGGGCGTGAATTTTTGATTTCACTCTTCACTGCCTATCACAGTTTCGGAGGCCATGGAATGCCCAGGTGGCACAAAACCCCCCCAAATGACCCTATTTTGGAAAGTAGACACCCCAAGCTATTTGCTGAGAGGTATAGTGAGTATTTTGCAGACCTCACTTTTTGTCACAAAGTTTTGAAAATTGAAAAAAGAAAAAAAAAAATGTTTTTTCTTGTCTTTCTTCATTTTCAAAAACAAATGAGAGCTGCAAAATACTCCCCATGCCTTTCAGCAAATAGCTTGGGGTGTCTACTTTCCAAAATGGGGTCATTTGGGGGGGTTTTGTGCCACCTGGGCATTCCATGGCCTCCGAAACTGTGATAGGCAGTAAAGAGTGAAATCAAAAATTTTCACCCTTAGAAATCCTGAAGGCAGTGATTGGTTTTCGGGGTCCAGTACGCGGCTAGGCTCCCAAAAAGTCCCACAAATGTGGTATCCCCATACTCAGGAGAAGCAGCTAAATGTATTTTGGGGTGCAATTCCACATATGCCCATGGCCTATGTGAGCAATATATCATTTAGTGACAACTTTATGAAAAAAAAAAAAAAAAAAAAAGTGTCACTTTCCCGCAACTTGTGTCAAAATATAAAATATTCCATGGACTCAATATGCCTCTCAGCAAATAGCTTGGGGTGTCTACTTTCCAAAATGGGGTCATTTTGGGGGGTTTTGTGCCACCTGGGCATTCCATGGCCTCCGAAACTGTGATAGGCAGTGAAGAGTGAAAGCAAAAATTTACACCCTTAGAAATCCTGAAGGCGGTGATTGGTTTTCGGGGCCCCGTACGCGGCTAGGCTCCCAAAAAGTCCCACACATGTGGTATCCCCATACTCAGGAGAAGCAGCTAAATGTATTTTGGGGTGCAATTCCACATAGGCCCATGGCCTGTGTGAGCAATATATCATTTAGTGACGACTTTTTGTAAATATTTTTTTTTTTTTTGTCATTTTTCAATCACTTGGGACAAAAAAAATAAATATTCAATGGGTTCAACATGCCTCTCAGCAATTTCCTTGGGGTGTCTACTTTCCAAAATGGGGTCATTTGGGGGGGTTTTGTACTGCCCTGCCATTTTAGCACCTCAAGAAATGACATAGGCAGTCATAAACTAAAAGCTGTGTAAATTCCAGAAAATGTACCCTAGTTTGTAGACGCTATAACTTTTGCGCAAACCAATAAATATACGCTTATTGACATTTTTTTTACCAAAGACATGTGGCCGAATACATTTTGGCCTAAATGTATGACTAAAATTTAGTTTATTGGATTTTTTTTATAACAAAAAGTAGAAAATATCATTTTTTTTCAAAATTTTTGGTCTTTTTCCATTTATAGCGCAAAAAATAAAAACCGCAGAGGTGATCAAATACCATCAAAAGAAAGCTCTATTTGTGGGAAGAAAAGGACGCAAATTTTGTTTGGGTACAGCATTGCATGACCGCGCAATTAGCAGTTAAAGCGACGCAGTGCCAAATTGGAAAAAGACCTCTGGTCCTTAGGCAGCATAATGGTCCGGGGCTCAAGTGGTTAATCAATAGCATACCCTACAGTCAGTACCTCCGAACCCGACGAAATTGTGCTAGAGACGAGGACTTTGAGAGAGAGGCGCAAGCCTTATATGACCGTCTGCTTAAACGAGGGTATAGTAAAAAAGTTTTAAAAAGGGCCTATCAAAGGGCTAAACTCAACCCACGTGACACTCTCATTTTCAAACAGAAGGTGAGAGACTCACATCCCACCATTAAATTAATTACCACATTTACAACACAGCAACAGGAGATTCGAAGCCTGATTAGTAACAATTGGCATTTCCTGTCTGAGGACCCAATCATCTCAAAATATGTGGCCAGTGTGCCACAAATTACTTATAGGAGATCACGTTCCATTAGAGATGCGATTGTCCACAGCCACCTACAATCTTCAATATCACTGGCAGGAGCAGAGGGCGGGAGCGGCACCTTTAGATGTGGACACTGTCAATTCTGCCCATGGATTAGGGAGGGCCGGGACTGTCCCCTCCCGAGAGGAGGCTTCCATAAACTAAAAGGGTATGCCGACTGCACCACAACGGGCATTGTGTACCTAGCCATGTGCCGTTGTGGTGCCTTCTATATAGGGAAAACTAAACGCCCATTTGCTAGAAGGATACAGGACCACCTGTACTATTTGGATGCAGGGTTACTGTATACTCCCATCTGCAAACATGTGGGCCTACGACATAGCTACGATCCTAATTTTGTGTCCTTCTTCGCCCTTGAGGTTATACCTGAGCCAGAGAGGGGCGGTAACGTGGACAAAATGATTCTGCAGCGTGAGGCCAGGTGGATATATAACCAACGGGCAACTAGTCCACCGGGCCTTAACACTGCACTTACATTCAACCCCTTTCTATGATCTCATATACTTCCACAAATACTGAGCACATATATATATTATTTATGTACTATATTTTGTTTTAATAATACCCATCTGCCTAAGTTACAACTGGAACTATAGATGTGATATTCATTACCGCTCTATTGTTTGTCTTTTTTTTTTACTACAAGAAAGCTTGCGCCTATCCTCACCTGTCCTCTAGATATATAACACTATATATATCTACGTAGTTTATAACTATCCACTCTTGGAGTCCAGAAACAATTGTGATAGGTTAATCTCATACTCACCATTTAACTTAGGGGCTTTTATTGAGTGACACCTTACCAGCCAGGCCCACTAAGCCTTACTATCTCCCATTTAGGATAAGACTGCACAACTTAACTGATCACAATATTCTCTGTTGCTACTCCTCTAATAATTTCTTTTCCATGCATATAACAAAACTTTCTTGTGCATATTGTGTTTTGCTATTGTTAAAGCACATGTATATTACTACTGTAAGATACCCGGTCCCCTTGACCGATATGTCTGTATTTTTATTATTTGTTGTTTTTCTTTTTGTTGTTTTGCACCATTCCTTGGCACCTCCGCAGTTGGCCGGCTATGATTGCGTTTTTGTAGGAGGATTCGGTTGTCCCTGCCCAGGGGGTGGAGCTCCCTTTCATTCCGCCCCCAGCTGCCCATCACGCCATCTGCGCGTTATGGGCAATGCGCGCGCACCATTGTAGGTGGAATGCGGCTGCGTCCGCTCTGCGGGTGCGCGCGCACTACGACAGGGACATCCGGACCGGAAGTAATGCCGGAGGTCATCCTGACCTTATTGCTTCCGGTGGGGCCATATTATTTAAAGATGGAGGCACTGGTGTTGTCTGTCAGACACATCTTGCGGCCATCCATCGCAAACGGGCGGATGCCCCTACCTTCCATTAGGAAATATCCTTGCGGGCATTTTTCTTCCTCCCCCCTCTCCCTCCTACTTTTGAGGGTAAGTCTGTACATTTCAGATATACCATTCCCTTACTATTGTACCGGGATTTCGTTTTGAAACTGGGGGGGACTCGTATTTTTGTTTTTGGCTCTTTGTCATACATTTTTGGCCTTCGCCTTGTGGGGATATTTATACATGTATATCTAATTTTAAAGGGAACGTTGTGCTGGGCCCCTGCACTATCAGTATTATTTAACACACAATATTGGGCATTATATATATTTTATATTTTACACTACTGATTTGTCACTGACTAATCATTGTTAGTATAGCTTGATCTACTAATTACCCTTGGTGTTTTCTGATGGGTGTACTATTTTGAATTTCAGCAGTGGTTTCCTGCGCACAATACCCTGAATGTATGGCCCAGTTCTCCTACTGGCACTGTCTATTTGGGATCTGGCACCCAGTGACATTCCATACCGGCCGGCTTTGCGGTTGTTGTCTAATGAATGGTGATTTTAATTCCTAGTCCTGAAACTATAGTAGGTGAGCAATTTTCTGTTATAATTGGTATTTGTTAGGATCTGTTATCTTACTTTATGACCTAAGACTGTTTATTGTTTACACAGTGTAAATGCATTAACTGCATCGTGTCTAGCCCTGATGAAGCGAAATTCCTTTTGCGAAACATGTTGGCTCTAGTCACGCACGAACCGTTGATGTCACTACTGGATAATTATATGTCTATATTTGTATTGCCTATACCTTTTTATATTGTTTTTCAATAAATATTATCATTTTAGCTGATTGTTTATTATGCTCATCTACGCAACTCAGCCATTTTTTCCTTAAAATCCCACCCTTTGAGGAGGCTTGCTGCCTAGCCCTTCCCTTCCCCCCATTTTTTCTCCCCCTTTCCTTTCCCTCCCTCCCCTTCCCACCCCTCCTCTCCTTTTCATACTAGTCTATGGACCTCAACTCGCATCAAAGTCAGACCAAAGTAGTACAGGGACTACGTTGAAGTCAGTGTTACTTGAAGTTGCACAGATATGAATGGTACACATTAAAAATCATGGGGTATGACTTGTCATACGACTCTGATATCCAAAGTCACACAAGTGTGACTCAGCCCGACTTTGTCAGCGATTTCAGAGACATCAGTGCACTTTCCTGCACAGATGTCTAGTGAAATTACATAGGTCCCAACTGTTCTCCTTTAAGAAGGTGTCCTATGCCTACCTACTTTTGCTAATAGGTGTCCCTTATACCCATCTCAAAAAGGTGGGAGGTAAGAAATCGCCCCCTGAAGTCGCCCAAAGTAGTGCAGGAACTACTTTTGGGAATCGTTGTGGCGTCGCACCAATTCGGACAGTTCCATTGCCATCAATAGGCGCCGATTTGGCCTACAATTTGACATGTCAATTCAGACCTATGTGAACATGGGTGAAGTTGCATAGATATTAGAGCTGCACGGTTCTGGTCAAAATGAGAATCACAATTTTTTTGCTTAGAATAAAAAGATCATGATTCTCGCGACGTAAAATCTTTCACATTATCCCACAAAAAATTGGGCTAACTTTTCTTTTTTTTAATTCATTAAAGTACTTTTTTCCAAAAAAAATTGCATTTGAAAGGCGCAAATACAGTGTGACATAAAATATTGTAACAACCACCATTTTATTCTCTAGGGTCTCTACTAAAAAAATATATATATAATGTTGGGGGGGGTTTAAGTAATTTTCTAGCAAAAAAAAAAATGATTTTAACCTGAAACCAACAAATGTCAGAAAAATGTTTAGTGTTTAAGTAGTTAAACTTTCCTCACTTACACAGAATTCTATTTAATTGACAAATTGTTACAAGGTTTCTAGTTAAGTTCACTGATAAAGAATGTTCTAATTCTTGGCAGACTTCCTGTTTTTTTGGCTGTGGCTTCAGAAGAGCAGAGAGAGTTCTTTGCATAGCAAGAATCGTGAAACGCTTTTTTCAAGATCGTAAAGGGGAAAAAAATCACGATGACGATTAATCGTGCAGCTCTAATAAATATGCATGGAAATCAAGGGGGACAACTTTTCATGTGACTCTGAGGTCCAAAGCTCCATGAAAAGTCACCCAAGTGTGAAAGTAACCTAATGCGATTAATTGATAACACCTTTGAATAAGGCCCCATTTGCACTTGTGCGACCTTAAAATTGCACAGCTTTGTCATGACTTGAAGCAATGTCTGTGTAATCTTGTGGTGTATGGACCTCAAATTGCATCAAAGTCAAACCAAGGTAGTGCAGGGACGAATTTGCTACACCTTCAGGATGCACAAGTGACAATAGGGCCAAATTCAAAGGTGTTATCCTTGAATCTCATTCACACTGCTGCGACCTGAAAGTCACACTATTTTGCTGCCACTTTGCCGCTGCAACTTGGCCCCAACTTCTGGGAATGCCTGTGTAATATTGTACCCGATATACCTTAAGTCACACCAAAGTAGTACAGGGACTACTTTGAAGTTGGTGCGACTTAAAGTAGCACAGAAATGAATGGTTGTCATTGAGAATCATGGGGTACAACTTGTCATGCAACTCAAAGGTCCAAATTTGCTGGAAAATTCGCCCAGCTGTGAAACAAGTCATATATATTTTAATAAAAGGAGCTCTCATTTATACTTGCATAGTCCTTACTGATTTACATCAGCAGAACAAATGCAGGAAGTGATGTGTGCACATGGGACGGAAGCAAATGTGTGGTGATGCCAAACAAATCAATGAACCCCACCCACACCAAATCTAACTATGACATCCACCCCGCATTGATTAAGTACAAGTACATATCCTACACTTACCCGGCCAATGAGCAGCACCTCGTCTCTGCTAAAGAGACCTCGCCATGTCCACCTAGATGGAGATCCTGACCAGCACAGGAACTTCCAGGTGCATACAATGAATAATTTCCAGGTCAGAAGGTGAAACCACGCTTTTGATTGCAGCTGCGAATATTTGATCCCAACCATGATTAGTATTTTTTAATTTTCAGATATGCAAATCTGTATTTCTACATATATTTGAAGGTAAACTTAAGGGAGTTTGCTAAAAAAAATGGTGTCCCTGGGTTAGCAGCAGGTGAAGTACAAAGGCAAAAGGCCCAGTTTGAGCCCTGGTTCACACTGACAGAGGGAGGAAATTGTTCAGCTGAACTCCCACAATTTCATTTCTGCATGTCAGTCCCGACTGTGGGGGCAACATCAGAGACATCAGTGCAGGTTTCTGCACCAATATCAATACAAATTGCACCAATTAGAACAGTGCAATTGCCACAGATTTGACATGTCACCAATGTGAACCAGAGCTGACACATTCAAACACTGCCTATCCACCAGCTGAAATCATTACCTGCAATTCGCCACAGCTGTTAATGATAAAGGTGGAATCTTTATATATAACTTGCAGTTGTGCAGAAGCCTAGGTTTACATTGGAGCGATTGGTCATGCAATTTGAGAGATCAAATTGCATGACTATTGGTACTGTCACTGTTCCAATCGATGCAACATTTTTTTAATGGCACCGCATCAATTTGCTAAAGTAGTTCCTGCACTACTTTTGCTGATTTCAGGTGCGACTTCAATAGACATTTGTGTATGAAGCCACCTGAAATCACGCTGACCTTTCTACTTTGAAATCATGCTACTTCAAGTGAAGTAGCGTAATTTCAAAGTAGCATGTGAACCAGGGCAATGAGATTAGCTTTTTGGTGCACAAATACATATTGAAGTAAAATATAAAGAGATATTGCACTTTCCCAAAACCACCACCCACAAAAACTAAAGAAAGAAAAGTAGAAGAAAAACCACACACACCCCTCAATGTACTTTTATTTTACCAGCAGAAAAAATAAATTTACATTTACTAGCTTCAAAAAAATTTGGACAGGATATATGGTACTACATTTAGCAATGGAATTTTAAGGGCCCTGCTCATAGGAGCTTACAATCTAAAATTAGACAAAACCTTAGAGTGGACACAGCTTTAATTTCAGTGTATAACGGGCAACACATCACATTATTATCTGAAAGATTATAGAAACATACTTAAGTCATTCTTACAAAGCATTCCAACATAATATTGCAAAAGACTTATTCAAAACACCCACCACCAGTCCACAATCCACACATACATACATTGGTGACCATGTTCTGCTGGAAGCTGCATTTCGGTGTACACGATTAAACAATGAGATCAAAAAGAGTAGGTCAGCAGATGCTTCCAAACGATGTTTGCATGATCAGACAGGAAGAATACACAAACAACATTGACAGCATGGCCAAATAAACCCACTTTTGATTGAAAAAATGCACAAGAATTTCATCAAATCTCCCAATATCATTCCTTCTCCATCACAACAAAAAACCTGACCTTCTCAGGCCAAACAAACCCCCCCTACTGCAGGCCTTTATATAAGAGAGGTTGTATTGTTAACCACTGACACACCCAATAGAAGTACACGCCCACCAGTATCTTTCAATCTGTCTCTTCATGTATGTCTAAAGCAGTGGTTCTCAACTCCGGTTCCCAGGACCCACTAACAGGCCAGAATTTAAGTATTACCTTGGGGAGATGCAGACTAGAATACTGCAATCACTGAGCAGCAAATGATATCACCTGTGATGTATTTCAGTTATCCTGCAAACCTGGCCTGTTAGTGGGTCCTGAGGACAGGAGTTGAGAACCACTGGTCTAAAGTGATTGCACCTGATGAGCAGGAACACATAATAGGATTTGCAACTGTGTTAGCCTTGGCTATGTGCATCAAATCTCCAACTACAGGACAAAGATCAAAGTCCATTTGCATCCACATAAACAAAGCAACAGTTTTCTAAGCATATGTACCTGTGCAGTGTAAACCCTAAAATTTGAAATGTCCAAGTCCCTGGGCATGATTAGTGCTAATAAACATTAACATCAAATAAAAGGAATGCGCTGCGCTCAGGTATGAATCTATATATGCATTCACCTTATCAGCATAAAGGTGCCCAATGCCTGTGCTTCAAATCCCAAACCAATCCGTATAACCAGAAAATAGTGCTACTATATACCACATCCAAGAGCACACTGTGCCGAATATTAAATAGTCCTGTATAATTAAATACACTGTGTTACTGGATATCACACTTCAAATGTATTGTGCTTAGTGGTAAGTGATCTTATTCATACACAAAAAATAAATAAATTGTTCACATACAAAAAATAAATTGTTCACATACTAATCAATAAAATAAGAAACTAATAAATGTGCCTGAAAATTGTATCAAAGTGCTATGCATGTATTCAATCCAAAGTGCAGTGTGCAAATAAAACCTTCTTATAAACAATAATGGTAAGTGAAAAAAACATGCACTATAAATATGCACTACAAATATAGTAACTATTACATACAGACTGCAATAAATCATACAAGTGATGAGCGGTAAAAAAGCATATATAAATAATATGTAATCCTTAAGGTAATAATAGTCCTTTAAACATGAAAAAAATCTTCCAAAACCGTATCACACAGCGATGTGTAGTGGAGAAAGATTCCAAAGGTGAACTACAGTGCATAGAGGTGCTTCACATGAAAACCAAATCGTAGAACCACAGTGCCCAGATGTGCCTTGGTGACCCCCAAAGTAGTTGCGCTCACCTCAGAGCGTGTGACACAGGGTTTAGCTGTGTCCAAACATGCTTTGGAGCCACCCCTGGGCTCAGTATTAGGACACCAGATGATCTCCCACCAGGCTCTTTAAGACTCCATAGGCATCAAACCAAAAAAGAGAAGGGACTGCATAGTGTAATATCGCCAAAACTTTTAATAATAACTATGTATAAACAATCCCCACACTGGGGTACACACATTGCATAGGTGCTTAATGTGCACCAAACAGTATAAGCAGGATATAAACCGAGTGATACTATCCGACGTGCTGTGGGGTGTTAGAGGTTCCCAGCCCAGCTCAGTGCTGCTCGCTCCGTCCTGGCCCCTCCCCTACGTGTCTTCGACACAGGGAGTCACGTGTCTTCATCAGGGGATATCCTGCAATGTGAGTACCCCAGTGTGGGGATTGTTTATACATAGTTATTATTAAAAGTTTTGGCGATATTACACTATGCAGCCCCTTCTCTTTTTTGGTTTGATGCCTATGGAGTCTTAAAGAGCCTGGTGGGAGATCATCTGGTGTCCTAATACTGAGCCCAGGGGTGGCTCCAAAGCATGTTTGGACACAGCTAAACCCTGTGTCACACGCTCTGAGGTGAGCGCAACTACTTTGGGGGTCACCAAGGCACATCTGGGCACTGTGGTTCTACGATTTGGTTTTCATGTGAAGCAGCTCTATGCACTGTAGTTCACCTTTGGAATCTTTCTCCACTACACATCGCTGTGTGATACGGTTTTGGAAGATTTTTTTTCACGTTTAAAGGACTATTATCACCTTAAGGATTACATATTATTTATATATGCTTTTTTACCGCTCATCACTTGTATGATTTATTGCAGTCTGTATGTAATAGTTACTATATTTGTAGTGCATATTTATAGTGCATGTTTTTTTCACTTACCATTATTGTTTATAAGAAGGTTTTATTTGCACACTGCACTTTGGATTGAATACATGCATGGCACTTTGATACAATTTTCAGGCACATTTATTAGTTTCTTATTTTATTGATTAGTATGTGAACAATTTATTTTTTGTATGTGAACAATTTATTTATTTTTTGTGTATGAATAAGATCACTTACCACTAAGCACAATACATTTGAAGTGTGATATCCAGTAACACAGTGTATTTAATTATACAGGACTATTTAATATTCGGCACAGTGTGCTCTTGGATGTGGTATATAGTAGCACTATTTTCTTGTTATACGGATTGGTTTGGGATTTGAAGCACAGGCATTGGGCACCTTTATGCTGATAAGGTGAATGCATATATAGATTCATACCTGAGCGCAGCGCATTCCTTTTATTTACACTTAACGCACGGCTATGAATACGTGACCTGTGTTTGCAGCTGGGTATTTTTTATATTTGATTTTTATATTTGATTTATTTCTGCAGTAGGGCATAGGGTTATTGTGGCTCGCAAGACTTTTTCTCTGAATTAGAGTAGAGACTGCAAGCCAGGCCTTCTCATCCAACATCAGTGCCTGGCCTCACAAATGCACTTCTAAAAAGAATGATCAAACATTCCCATAGGCAGACTAAACCTTGTGGACAGCCTTCCCAGAAGCGGTTGTAGCTGCAAAGGGTGGGACAAATCAAATTTTAACACTACGGACTAAGACTGGGCTGCCATTAAGGTCATGTGTGTGTAAAGTCAGGCGTCCCAATACGTTTGGCTATATAGTGTATCTGGAAAAGACTTACAATGGTGGTGGAACCCTCCTACACATAACTACTACAATTAGACATAGTTATAGGACCTGGGAGATGAGACAACTTCTCTACATGAAGTAACATGGTTGGGATTTGAACCCAGACCCTCAGAGATACTAAGCAGAAGTTTGAAGTTCTAACCTCTAAGCCACAGAGCTGGCATGTGTGAGACTCTCCTACACATAACTACACATAAATACACATAAATACTGCATTTCTATGGACATACAAGTGATGGAATTACATTACTCAAGAGTTATTCTTCTTGATTTATTCTGTGATATTTGGTGTTTTTTTGTGGGTGAGAGTAGAATATTACCCTCAAATTTTTGGGAATTATATTTTGATTTCTGATGTTGGTACACATATCACATTTTTTGGGCTCAAATTATGAATATTTGGAAATAATACAAAGCACAAAAAATTGTGATTCATTTAAAATTTTCATCAGCAATGGTATTGTTTGTGGATTGTAAAGACACCTGTGTGAGTTTGGGGTAAAGATTGTTGTGAGATGAAGAGTAACAAGTGAAAGTGACAGAGAAAAATATATTTTACCAAAACGTCAAAACATTCCACATTCTAGTATTCTTAAAATCAAAATATTTTAAGTAGAAGCAACAATGTTGCAAAGGAACATTTATTTCACAGAAAAATACATTTCATCTCAACATTAAAAGGTTTTTTTGTGAAAGTTAGAATTGTTCCATTAGAATCAATGACTGAGCCCTGTTTCACACTTGTGCGGTGCGAATTGAAGCTCAGGTTTCACTGGGGAGATAAAAATCTCCTGTTCAAAGAATTCATTGCGTTTTTGCTCAGTATCAGAGAGCAGGGAGAGGGGGAGGGAGAGGGGGAGATGTAGTGAGGAGAAGTAGAAATTCCTTGTTCAGAACGCAATGCATCTGCGAATCAGATGCGTTCCCATAGGAGATAATAGGCTTGTAGTTCGCACCGCAATGCCCAAAAAACGCACACGTTTTTTGTGCAATGCGCAGTGCGAATGCAACGCACATATGTGAACCAGATGCATTCATATGAATGTATTTTAAAATGTCCTGCGAATTAGATGCGGTGTAAGCCGCATCTAATTCGCATAGGTGTGAACCCGGGCTTAAACTTCATTTGGACTAAAATAGAGCAGATTTTAACTCCCAAAAAATGCTCTCTAATTAGCTCTCATTTTGGTATGTACTATAGCTCCGGGTAAAAAAGACACTTGAGTTAAAATGAGAGTTATTTTCAGGTCTGAGCATGCTCAGTTGTGTTGGCACCTAGTTGTCCAAAACGGGGAATTTTTCACTTTTCAGACTTTTAAAGATATTTCAGTGTAGAAATCACTTTTTCACACAGTTTAAAAGCAGATAATCTTTAAATAATATACCGCATATTTCAGTACCATTTAGGCAATTATATCATGCTCTAAACATTATTTCCATGTGCAATTCTCTAGGTTTTAGCAGAGTAAGGGTTTGGGCTCTATTTAGTTTCAGGGAGCTATAGTAAATTCGATTTTGGGAGTATTTTCTCACCAGCGCTATAGTGAATACCATTTTAGCGCGAATTAGCGCTAATTCGCACTAAATTGACGCGAATTAGCGCTAATTCACGGCAATTTGCGCGAATTAGCGCCATAGCGCTATAGTAAATGACCCCCTATGTGTGGAGAAAAAGAGGCACAGCACATCAACATCAAAACCTCATCCCAACTGTGAAGTATGGTGGTGGGGGCATCATGGTTTGGGGCTGCTTTGCTGCGTCAGGGCCTGGATGGATTGCTTTTATCGAAGGAAAAATGAATTCCTAAGTTTATCAAGACATTTTGCAGGAGAACTTAAGGCCATCTGTCCACCAGCTGAAGCTCAACAGAAGATGGGTGTTGCAACAGGACAACGACCCAAAGCATAGAAGTAAATCAACAACAGAATGGCTTAACTACAGGAGACATTTGGTTGAAGTTATTGCTGCCAAAGGAGGTTCAACCAGTTATTAAATCCAAGGGTTCACATACTTTTTCCACCTGCACTGTGAATGTTTACATGGTGCGTTCAATAAAAAAACATGGTAACATTTAATTCTTTGTGTGTTAGTAGTTTAAGCAGACTGTGATTGTCTATTTTGATGACTTAGATGAGTATCAGATCACATTTTATGACCAATTTGTGTAGAAATCCATATCATTCCAAAAGGGTTCACATACTTTTTATTGCAACTGTAAGTAATGGCTTTCAAAAGATAATAAGAAACTTTAAAGATAATGATCATGGTATTATTGACAAATGTATAGACAGAATAAATGTCATTGGCATCTGTGTAAGCAGCAGCATGAAATGCCTGGCGCCGCATGCCGCAGAAAATCTCCAATAGGAGTTTTACCCATGCCTTCTTAAATTTATAAATAATTAATCTTTTTAATGTTAGTTTTGTATATACTATCCTTATTTATTATCTTTGGTTTATAAATAATTAATATCCTAGTTTCATATGTATTAATTTTTATCACTAATTATTACATTTGTGTAATCAATATAATTAATGTATTCAATTAATTGACTGCTGTAATATATATATATATATATATATATATATATATATATATATATATATATATATATATATATAAAGTAAATGAGGTATAGAGTATATAATTAAATTGCTGAGGCTGGCTGCTTACAGGTGAATGGCTTACGTATTAACTAACTGACCTGTTCTTTTTTCTTTTCACCTGTAAGCAGCTAGCCTCAGCAATTTATACAACTACAAATACATTCACATGCCTTACTATTATAGCTATACATATTATCCTGTATCCCTGACAAAGGACCATAATTCTATTATTTGAATCTATCTTCCCCTTTTATATCTTTTCCCTTGTCTTTTACACAGGGCCTCATTATTATCCTCTATTCCAATCATCCATCAACATTAACAGAAAATACCACATTTCACAGCCATAACACAAAAAACAAAAACACTCCCATCTATCTCTACGTGGTGGTATGTTCCCTTTCATAAATATTGTATCATATTTGCTGAGGACTGAAACTCCTACCATTGTTGCCATATTTTTGGCCTTTGATTCCTTGCATTCTCTTCTCTCCTTATTTGTTCTTCCATGTATTGTATTTCGTTCAATTCACAAACCCACTCCACTACTGTAGGACTTTTTGTTTTTCGCTATCTTCGGGCTATTACTGTTCTGGCAGCTGTTGTCATATGGTGAATGATATCCGTTTTTATAGATTTTATTGACCCTGGTATTATAGATAATATTGAAACATTTACATTTGGTTGTATCTCGATACCTGACACCTACTGATATATTTCAAATATCCTGTACCAGAAGTCCCTCAAAATATGACACCCATACCAGATATGTGTCGTTGTTCTCCTATCCTTAAGACATCTCCAACATAACTCTGTATTATCTTTATTTATTTAGGGCCACTGGACTCCAATACCATCTCATCATGATTTTATAGTTTCTTTCTTGATGTTTAACCGCTACCAATGCTTTATGTATTACTGAAAATGCCTTATCCCATTCCATTAGTGAAATCGGACTGTCTATTTCATTCTCCCATTTTCTCATGCATGCTAATTCATTGAGAGGTCCGGAGGGAAATAGAAGTTTATATACAGTAGACAATTTTTGAGTCGATTTTCGCTCCTCTATTAACAATTGTTTATGAAACTAGTTTATGGTCTATTAAACAAAAATGGTTGTATCTTTGATTCTATGTATGTATTTAATTGGTGATGTTGTATCCATTTATTTTTATGTTCGGGCCCCATATCAGGCAATCATGGAAGTCTGCCATCTACTAGGGTCCGAACTATGCTCGTGTTCTCCATTCTATTCCATTTAATACATTTTGGAGCTACTAATGCTGGTGGAAAATCAGGATTGGAGAACAGCGGGGTCATTGGCCCAATCATTGTGGAGAGTCCTCCCTTTTTTAATACTGTATCCCACATTCTTAAATGTGATCTTTAATTCCTTTTTTTCTGGCCAAAGCTGAGGTTTAATAAATGGGAGGGATTTAAGTTGTAAACCTATAATGTCTTCCTCTATAGTTATCCATTGCTTATTTTTTACATTATGATACCAGTCTATTATCTTTATCAAGGATGCAGCTTGTAAATATTTTGAAAAGTCAGGAAGCGCAAGACCTCCATTCTTTTTTGTTCTGATTAAAATTTCTCTTTTCATTCGTGGTGTTTTTTGAGCCCAAATAAAACTTCCTATAGCTTTACAGACTAAAATATATATAATAGTTTTGGTAATAGATCCATTTTCACTACGTTAATTCTTCCCATCTATGAATAAATTATTTTATCATATTTTTGAAGCGATTTTATAGTTTTTTTGAATTATTAAAGAATAATTTAATTCCTGCAATTTAGTCAAGTCCCTTGGGATATATATCCCCAGATACTTAATTGCCTCTTTTTGCCATTTAAAGGGAAAATCCTTCTGAAGAAGTTTCTGAACCTTGTCTGTTAACCACTTGACGACCGCCTCACACTGATATACGTCAGCAGAATGGCACGGGTAGGCAAAATCACGTACCTGGTACGTGATTGCCTTCCCGCGGGCGGGGGGTCCGATCGGACCCCCCGGTGCCAGAGGCGGTCGTCTCCAATTCGCGGGCGATGAGAGGGGAGGGGGAGGCCATCCATTGTTGGCCACCCCCTCCCGATTGCTCCCGGCGAATGAAAATGCTTCCTCTCCCTCTGTAATGTAAACAGAGGGAGAGGAAGTGATGTCATCTCTCCCCGAGCCAGTCTTTTTCGTTCCGGCGCCGAGGAGCGAAGACATTAAGTAAGTGCACCAACACTACACATTCAGTAGAACATGCCAGGCACACTTTTCACCCCCCTTCACCTCCGATCACCCCCCGATCACCCCCCTGTACCCCCTGTCACACTGACACCAATAGCAGTTTTTTTTTTTGCATTGGTGTCAGTTTGTGACAGTTATAAGTGTTAGGGCAGTTAGGTTAGCCCCCTTTAGATCTGGGGTACCCCCCTTTAGGTCCAGGGTACCCCCTTACCCCCCCTAATAAAGGTTAACCCTGTGATCACCCCCCGTCGCCAGTGTCGCTAAGCGATTGTTTTTCTGATCGCTGTATTAGTGACACAGGTGACGCTAGTTAGGGAGGTAAGTATATAGGTTCGCTGTCAGTGTTTTATAGCGACAGGCACCCCCATATACTACCTACTAAAGGTTTTAACCCCCTGATTGCCCCCTAGTTAACCCTTTCACCAGCAATCACTGTATAAGTGTTACGGGTGACGCTGGTTAGTTTGTTTGCTTTTTACAGTTTATTATAGTTTTAGGGCACCCGCCGTTTATTACCTTATAAAGGTTTAACCCCCTAATTGCCCGGCAGTGATATAAGTTACGTTTTTAGGATCAGATAAGGTCTGCGTCGCCCCAGACAGCGTCAGGTTAGCACCAGTACCGCTAACACCCACGCACGCAGCATACACCTTCCTTAGTTCTATAGTATCTGAACGGATCGATATCTGATCCAATCAGATCTATACTCCCCAGCAGTTTAGGGTTCCTAAAAATGCAGTGTTAGCGGGATCAGCCCAGATACCTGCTAGCACCTGCATTTTGCTCCTCGGCCCAGCCCAGCCCACCCAAGTGCAGTATCGATCGATCACTGACACTTACAAAACACTAAGCACACATAACTGCAGCGTTCGCAGAGTCAGGTCTGATCCCTGCGATCGCTAACAGTTTTTTGGTAGCATTTTGAATCAGTCGCTAACAGTCAGGAGCTTTTTTGCCTGTGAGTCTCACTAGTGTACACCTAAATTTAGAGCCCAAAATGGCAAATCGAAGGTACACTATGAAGAGGCCTACACGTTTCTGAGCATGACAGATAGTGAAGAGGAAGTCACTCATCAGTCAGATTCAGGCTCAGAATACGATCCTGTAGAGGACAGCGGCTCCATGACAGATAGCTCTGATGACGGAGTTGTGGTCCCTGCTAAGGTCAGGCGTACCAGACCCCAAACTTCTTCATCTGTCCTTGAAGTGCAAGAACCGCAGGGCTCTCGTATGGAGCAGAGAAGTACTAGCGCCGCTATTCCTTCTGGTGAACTGGCAAGCACCAGCGGCCTAGTACACCCTGGTCATACATCCAGCACTGCAGTATCACGTGGTGATGTGGCGAGTCCCATAAGTGCAGTTCAAGCTGGTGAGGTGGCAAGCACTAGTAGTGTCCCGCTGCCATCAAGAAGACAAAGACAGGCCCATTGTGCCCATAGTGCCCTTCCTGCTGCATTCGCCAATCCGAATTGGGAACCCACCACTTCTGCAGCACCCGTACTTCCCCCATTCACTGGCCAACACGGAATTCAGGTGGAAACAGTTGATTTTACGCCACTGGATTTTTATTCGCTGTTTTTCACCGAAGATCTCTATAAATCTATTGTGGACCAAAGCAATTTGTACGCTGGTCAACACATCGCCACTATTCCCCAGTCCTCCCTTGCCAGAGATTGGAAACCAATTATGGTTTCCGAATTTAAGCTCTTTCTGGGCCTTTCCCTCAACATGGGCATAAATAAAAAGAGTACGTTGCGGTCATATTGGTCCATTGACCCAATTTACCATATGCCCTTGTTCTCTGCCTCCATGACCAGGGTATGATACGAGCAGATTTTGCGGTTCATGCACTTCAACGGCAATGAACTCTGTCGTCCTCGTGGAGACCCTGGATACGATCGGCTCTACAAAATTTGGCCCCTCGTAAACCACTTCAACCAACGTTTTGCAGACTTGTTTACTCCCCATCAAGTTGTCTGCATTGATGAGTCCCTGATTAAATTTTCTGGCCGCTTGTCATTCCAACAGTACCTTCCCAGCAAGCGTGCCAGATACGGGGTCAAGATGTATAAGCTCTGTGACAGGGCCACAGGCTATACATGTAGTTTTATGGTTTACGAGGGCAAAGATATTCACGTAGAGCCGACAAACTGCCCTGACTACATAGGAAGCGCTGGCAAGATAGTGTGGGACTTGGTGTCACCCTTATTCGGAAAGGGGTACCACTTGTACATGGACAATTATTACACAAGCATGCCACTTTTTAGCCACCTTTTTGATCATCGGATTGGAGCATGTGGCACCGTGTGACCTAATCGCCGGGGCTTTCCCCAGCGGCTTGTAGATTCCTGTCTTAGGCTGGGAGAGAGAGCCTGCTTGAAGTGTAATAACTTGCTCGCTATGAAGTGGAGAGACAATAAGAATGTTTTCGTTCTTACCTCCCTTCAGACACGACGGTCCAAATTCCTACGGCGACTGGTGTTGTGGAGAAACCCCTCTTTGTCCACGAATATAACCTTAATATGGGAGGGGTGGACCTCAATGACCAGTTGTTGGCACCGAACCTAGTTGCCCGTAAGGCCAGACGCTGGTACAAAAAAGTGTCTGTTTATTTATTTCAATTGGCTTTGCTGAATGCTTATGTGCTATACAGAGCTACAGGACGGACTGGATCCTTCCTTAAATTCCAGGAAGAGATCGTCAGAACCCTTCTGTTTCCAGACGGTGCTCCACCTCACCATCCCCAACCAAATGCAGTAAGCCGGCTGCATGAGAGGCATTTTCAATATGTCCTCCCGAGTACCCCTACCCAACGAGCCCCCCAAAAAAGATGTTGTGTCTGCAGCAAGCGCGGATTTAGGTGTGACACCCGGTATTAGTGTCCCTTCTGTCCTGACAATCCTGGTCTTTGCATTGGTGAATGTTTTGAACGCTACCATACACTACTTGAGTATTAGCGTAGGGTACAGCACTGCACAGACTAGGACACACTTTCACAGGGTCTCCCAAGATGCCATCGCATTTTGAGAGACCCAAACCTGGTTACAAAAGTTCCAAAAAAAAGTGTAAAAAAAGTGTAAAAAAAAAAGTTAAAAAAAAGAAAAAAACATAAAAAAATATATAAAATAAAAAAACAAATATAGTTTTTATGACAATAACTTGCATATAAGCCTTTAAAATTAGCACTTTTGATTATTCATGTTCGTGTCCCATAGACTTTAACGGTGTTCGCATGTTTGAACAAATTTTTTGCCTGTTCGCATGTTCTGGATGCAAACCGAACCGGGGGGTGTTCGGCTCATCCCTAGTTACTAATGGGTTAGTGACATATAGGGGGTCATTTACTATAGCACTATGGCGCTAATTCGCGCAAATTGCCACGAATTAGCGCTAATTCGCTTCAATTTAGCACAAATTAATGCTAATAGCGCTAATTCGCGCTAAAACGGTATTCACTATAGCGCTGGTGAGAAAATACTCCCAAAATCGAATTTACTATAGCTCCCTGAAACTAAATAGCGCCCAAACCCTTACTCTGCTAAAACCTAGAGAATTGCACATGGAAATAATGTTTAGAGCATGATATAATTGCCTAAATGGTACTGAAATATGCGGTATATTATTTAAAGATTATTTGCTTTTAAACTGTGTGAAAAAGTGATTTCTACACTGAAATATCTTTAAAAGTCTGAAAAGTGAAAAATTCCCCGTTTTGGACAACCAAGTGCCAACACAACTGAGCATGCTCAGACCTGAAAATAACTCTCATTTTAACTCAAGTGTCTTTTTTACCCGGAGCTATAGTAAATACCAAAATGAGAGCTAATTTGAGAGCATTTTTTGGGAGTTAAAATCTGCTCTATTTTAGTCCAAATGAAGTTTCAGTCATTGATTCTAAGGCTGGATTCACACCTATGCAGTTTTAGTGCTTTTTACATTTTGCAGATTTGCACTACAGAACGTGTTCCATAGGAAACCATGTTAAATGGACTGTAGTGCAAATCTGCAAAATGCAGAAAGCACTAAAACTGCATAGGTGTGAATCCAGCCTAATGGAACAATTCTAACTTTCACAAAAAAAACCTTTTAATGTTGAGATGAAATGTATCTTTCTGTGAAATAAATTTTACTTTGCAACATTGTTGCTTCTACTTAAAATATTTTGATTTTAAGAATGCTACAATGTGGAATGTTTTGATGTTTTGGTAAAATATATTTTTCTCTGTCACTTTCACTTGTTAAAGCCCATTCACACAGGGACGACTTGTCAGGCGACCTAGTCGCCTGACAAGTCGCCTCCCGTTCTGTGCTATGGAACCGTTCTAAGGGGAGCGACGCAAGTCGCTCCGACTTAGAAAAAGGTTCCTGTATGACTTCGGGGGCGACTTGGAGCGACTTGCATAGACTTCTATACAGAAGTCGTTTTGCAAGTCGCCCGGGCAGTCGTTTGCAGGTCGCCTCGCTGAGGCGATCTGCAAGTCGTGTTGCCCCTGTGTGAATGGGGTCTAACTCTTCATCTCACAATAATCTTTACTCCAAACTCACACAGGTGTCTTTAAAATCCACAAACAATACCATTGCTGATGCAAATTTAAAATGAATCACAATTTTTTGTGCTTTTTATTATTTCCAAATATTCATAATTTGAGCCCAAAAAATGTGATATGTGTACCAACATCAGAAATCAAAATGTAATTCCCAAAAATTTGAGGGTAATATTCTACTCTCACCCACAAAAAAACACCAAATATCACAGAATAAATCAAGAAGAATAACTCTTGAGTAATGTAATTCCATCACCTGTATGTCCATAGAAATGCAGTATTTATGTGTAGTTATGTGTAGGAGGGTCTCACATGTGGCAGCTCCGTGGCTTAGAGGTTAGATCTTCTGCTTAGTATCTCTGAGGGTCTGGGTTCAAATCCCAACCATGTTACTTCATGTAGAGAAGTTGTCTCATCTCCCAGGTCCTATAGCTATGTCTAAATGTAGTAGTTATGTGTAGGAGGGTTCCACCACCATAGTAAGTCTTTTCCAGATACACTATATAGTCAAAAGTATTGGGATACCTGCCTTTACACACACATTAACTTTAATGGCAGCTCAGTCTTAGTCCGTAGGGTTAAAATTTGATTCGGCCCACCCTTTGCAGCTAGAACAGCTTCTGGGAAGGCTGTCCACAAGGTTTAGTGTGCCTATGGGAATGTTTGATCATTCTTCCAGAAGTGCATTTGTGAGGCCAGGCACTGATGTTGGATGAGAAGGCCTGGCTTGCAGTCTCTATTCTAATTCAGCCAAAGGGTGTTCTATCGGGTTGAGTCCAGGACTCTGTGCAGGCCAGTCAAGTTTCTCCACCCCAAACTTGCTCATCCATGTCTTTATGGACCTTGCTTTGTGTACTGGTGTGCAGTCATGTTGGAACAGGAAGAGGCTTTCCCCAAACTGTTCCCACAAAGTTGGGAGCATGAAATTGTCCAAAATGTCTTGGTATGCTGACGCCTTGAGAGTTCCCTTATCTGAAACTAAGAGGCCAAGCCCAACCCCTGAAAAACAACCCCGCACCATAATCCCCCTCCACCAAATCATTTGGACCAGTGCACAAAGCAAGGTCCATAAAGACATGGATGAGTGATTTTGGGGTGGAGGAACTTGACTGGCCTGCACAGAGTCCTGACCTCAACACAACAGAACACCTTGGGGATGAATTAGAGAGGAGACTGTAGGTTAGGCCTTCTCGTCCAACATCAGTGCCTGACCTCACAAATGCACTTGGAAGAATGGTCAAACATTCCCATAGACACACTCCTAAACCTTGTGGACAAGAAGAGTTGAAGGTGTTATAGCTGCAAAGGGTGGGCCAAATGAGTTTTGAACCCAATACTAATACTGGGATGCCATTACAGTTCATGTGTGTTTAAAGGTAGGCATCCCAATACTTAGGCCTATATATTGTATATTGCTTGTGACACTGAGCATGGCTATGGACTTAGGGCTGGTTCACACCACAGAGATGCAGAGAACATGTGTGAGGCTGCCTGTTGGCTAAGTGGGTTTGTAGTTCTGTCTAGCAGCACCTGGGATGTTGGTTCAATTCCCCAACATGCTTGTGTTGAAGTTTATATGTTCTCCCTGTGTGGGCTTCTCACCACAATCCAAAGACATGCTGGCATTTTATTTGTCTCCTGTCGAAATAGGTTCTAATGTAAGAAAGTTAATTTTGGACGCTCATTGCAGCCAGGGACTGATGTTAATGTTTATTAGCACTAATCATGCCCAGGGACTTGGACATTTCAATTTTTAGGGTTTACATTGCACGGGTACATATGCTTAGAAAACTGTTGCTTTGTTTATGTGGATGCAAATGGACTTTGATCTTTGTCCTGTAGTTGGAGATTTGATGCACATAGCCAAGGCTAACACAGTTGCAAATACAGTACTATTATGTGTTCCTGCTCATCAGGTGCAATCACTTTAGACATACATGAAGAGACAGATTGAAAGATACTGGTGGGCGTGTACTTCTATTGGGTGTGTCAGTGTGCTAAAAATACAACCTCTCTTATATAAAGGCCTGCAGTAGGGGGTTCGTTTGGCCTGAGAAGGTCAGGTTTTTTGTTGTGAGGGAGAAGGAATGATATTGGGAGATTTGATGAAGTTCTTGTGCATTTTTTCAATCAAAAGTGGGTTTATGTGGCCATGTTGTCAATGTTGTGTGTGTATTGTTCCTGTCTGATCATGCAAACATTGTTTGGAAGCATCTGCTGACCTACTCTTTTTGATCTCGTTTAATTGTGTATACCGAAATGCAGCTTCCAGCAGAACATGGTTACCAATGTATGTATGTGTGGATTGTGGGCTGGTGGTGGGTGTTTTGAATAAGTCTTTTGTAATATTATGTTGGAATGCTTTGTAAGAATGACTGTTTAAGTATGTTTCTATAATTTTGCAGATAAAAATGTTATGTGTTGCCCGCTATACACTGAAATTAAAGCTGTGTCCACTCTAAGGTTTTGTCTAATTTTAGATTGTAAGCTCCTATGAGCAGGGCCCTTAAAATTCCGTTGCTAAATGTAGCACCATATATCCTGTTCAAATTTTTTTTAAGCTAGTAAATGTAAATTTTTTTTTTTTTTCTGCTGGTAAAATAAAAGTACATTATTGAGCTTTTGGGGTGTGTGTGTGTGTGTGTGTGTGTGTGTGTGTGTGTGTGTGTGTGTGTGTGTGTGTGTGTGTCTGTGTGTGTCTGTGTGTGTCTGTGTGTGTCTGTGTGTGTCTGTGTGTGTCTGTGTGTGTCTGTGTGTGTCTGTGTGTGTCTGTGTGTGTCTGTGTGTGTGTGTGTGTGTGTGTGTGTGTGTGTGTGTGTGTGTGTGTGTGTGTGTGTGTGTGTGTGTGTGTGTGTGTGTGTGTGTGTGTGTGTGTGTGTGTGTGTGTGTGTGTGTGTGTGTGTGTGTGTGTGTGTGTGTGTGTGTGTGTGTGTGTGTGTGTGTGTGTGTGTGTGTGTGTGTGTGTGTGTGTGTGTGTGTGTGTGTGTGTGTCTGTGTGTGTCTGTGTGTGTTCCTTCTACTTTTCTTTCTCTTTGGTTTTTGTGGGTGGTGGTTTTGGGAAAGTGCAATATCTCTTATATTTTATTTCAATATGTATTTGAGCACCAAAAAACTAATCTCTTTGCCCTGGTTCACATGCTACTTTGAAATTGCGCTACTTCACTTGAAGTAGCACGATTTCAAAGTAGAAAGGTCAGCGTGATTTCAGGTGACTTCATACACAAATGTCTATTGAAGTCACACCTAAAATCGGGAAAAGTAGTGCAGGAACTACTTTAGCAAATTGATGCAGTGCCACAAAAAAAAGTTGCATCGATTGGAACAGTGACATTGCCAATAGTCATGCGATTTGCTTTCTCAAATCGCATGACCAATCGCTCCAATGTAAACCTAGGCTTCTGCACAACTGCAAGTTATATATAAAGATTCCACCTTTATCATTAACAGCTGTGGAGAATTGCAGGTAATGAATTCAGCTGGTGGATAGGCAGTGTTTGAATGTGTCAGCTCTGGTTCACATTGGTGTGATTTGACATATCAAATCTGTGGCAATTGCACTGTTCTAATTGGTGCGATTTGTACTGATAATGGTGCAGAAACCTGCACTGATGTCTCTGATGTTGCCCCCACAGTCGGGACTGACATGCAGGAATGAAATTGTGGGAGTTCAGCTGAACGCTTTCCTCCTGCTGTCAGTGTGAACCAGAGTTCAAACTGAGCCTTTTGCCTTTGTAATTCACCTGCTGCTAACCCAGGGACACCATTTCTTATCAAACTCCCTTAAGTTTACCTTCAAATATATGTAGAAATACAGATTTGCATATCTGAAAATAAAAAATACTAATCATGGTTGAGATCAAATATTCGCAGCTGCAATCAAACGCGTGGTTTCACCTTCTGACCTGGAAATTAGTCATTGTATGCACCTGGAAGTTCCTGTGCTGGTCAGGATCTCCATCTAGGTGGACATGGCGAGGTCTCTTTAGCAGAGAGGAGGTGCTGCTCATTGGCCGGGTAAGTGTAGGATATGTACTTGTACTTAATCAATGCGGGGGTGGATGTCATAGTTAGATTTGATGTGGGTGGGGTTCATTGATTTGTTTGGCATCACCACACATTTGCTTCCGTCCCATGTGCACACATCACTTCCTGCATTTGTTCTGCAGATGTAAATCAGTAAGGACTATGCAAGTATAAATGAGAGCTCCTTTTATTAAAATATATATGACTTGTTTCACAGCTGGGCGAATTTTTCCAGCAAATTTGGACCTCTGAGTTGCATGACAAGTTGTACCCCATGATTCTCAATGATAACCATTCATATCTGTGCTACTTTTTTTTTTTTTTTAAATCAACAAAGTTTTTATTGCTCAAGAAACATACAGTATCACCACATATGCAAATTATCACTTTCTATACAATCAGTTATATGTCATGTATACAATCATTTAGCCATTTTTCCTGCTTATTCACCAGTACATATTTAAGTATACAATTGGGAGTTAAAGGGTACAATCTAAATAAATTTCTTTTTGACCACCATTATGTCTCCTGTCCTTCCTCCCTTCCCCCCTTCTCCTTCCCCCCCCTTCTCCTCCCCCCCCTTCTCCTCCCCCCCCCTTCTCCCCCCCCCCCCTTCTCCTCCCCCCCCCTTCTCCTTCGCCCCCCTTCTCCTTCCCCCATCAACTATCCCATACCTTTAACCCTTATGGCCATATTCCAGAGTTTACAGTTTTAATTTTTCTGCTTCTGTTCCCACGCATCTCTATGTACCTCTAAGTAGCCTCATTTGTACCAATTCTACTGGGCTTATGCCGGGTGTATCAAGCCAAGTGTCCCACAACTTATCAAATTTCCCTGGGTTTCCCCTGTGTTGATATATATACTTTTCCATAACAAGTGTGGTACCCATCTGTTGAATCCATGTTTTGACCAGTGGCGGTGTGGCAGATTTCCACTGCAGGAGTATTGATTTTCTCGCCTGGAATAGGGCTCTGGCAAAGGCCATTCTAGTTATATCTTCGGAATGACCTCCTCCAGTATTCCCAAGAGGCATCCCAATGGGTCAAGGGGAACATTGGTCTGGAACACCCTGTTAAGCATTGTCATAACCCCATTCCAATATCTATGAAGTTTGGGGCATCGCCATAGGAGGTGGATCAGATCACCCGACGCATTCCTGCATCTGTTGCACAATGGGTCTTGTAATTTCCCCATTTTGTGTAGTTTTACTGGGGTATAATGCACTCTCAAGAGAATATATAATTGGGATACTTTTTGTGATACATTTAGTGAGCAGGTATTGACAGCTTGAAGGGACTCCCCCCACTGCTCCCCCGTAATAGGACCCAGGTCTTCCTCCCACTGTGCCGCTGCTTTCATGGGATGCCCCTCCAAAAAGAAGGAGAGAAGCATGAGGTAGCATTGGGATATTATGCCCTTTGTGTCTGTTGCCTCTTGTAATATATGAAAAATAGGGGTGGGTGACTGTCCCCATTCTACCGCCCTCCCTTGCGCCTGTACTGCATGTTGTAGTTGTAGGTAATAGAACAACATATTAGACGGTAGTGCATATTTAGCTTGTAAGTCTGCAAAAGACAGCAGTTTTCCATTCTGGAATATATGTTTTAGGTGAGTAATTCCCAGGGGACGCCATCTAGGACCCTGTTTAATTTTGGCCAACTCCTCATAAGAGTTGTTTTCCCAAATTGGGCTATATGCAGTGTATCCCCTGACGTGTTGCAATTGTTTAACCTTATTCCACACTTTTTGAATAAGTGTGTAAGTGGGCATCTGTTTGTTAGCAATCTCTGAGCTTCCAGACTCTCAGGTATGGACTCCCGCCAGCAAAAGTTTGGCTGACGAGCTTGCAGGGGATGGAGCCATGGCTCCCACTAGGTGCTGTAATTGTGCCGCCAAATAGTAAATCCAAGGGTTAGGGAGTGCAAGACCACCACCCTCCCTTGGATATTGCAGCTGTTCCAGCTTGATCCTAGGAGGATTGGTATGCCATAGCAAAGTTCTGAACAACGTATTAACCACCCTAAATATTTTAAGTGGGATAACTATCGGCGTGTTGTGCAGCATGTACAGGAGCTGAGGCATTAGAATCATCTTAATAAGATTTGTCTTTCCTGCCAGGGACATTTTAAGTCTGTTCCATATATTTATTTTGTCTCGAAAACGAGTTAATAGGGGATATATGTTTAGTTTGTAGTAGTCATTTATAGTGGGGGATATGTAAACACCCAAGTATTTAAAGGAGGTTACTATGGGGACCGGACATGAGAGACCAGCCCGCAGATCCGAAGACCCGTCCAGAAACATCAGTGCAGACTTGGACCAATTAATAGTAAGACCTGAATACAGGCCAAAGTCTGTAATTAGGGACATTGCATGGGATAATGAGGCGTCCACGTCCTCCAAAAAGAGGAGCATATCATCCGCGTAAAGCATTATCTTCTCATGCAATTCACCATAGCGAAATCCCCTAATCTGCTGGCTATCCCTGATCTGTGCGGCAAGTGGTTCAATGGCCAACGCAAATAGCAGGGGAGACAGGGGGCACCCCTGCCTGGTCCCCCTGCCTAATGCAAAAACTTGTGACATCCTGTCCGACACCCGTACAGCTGCCTGCGGTGAGGCATACAGCAGCCGCACCCATGTAATAAACCTAGGACCGAACCTGAACCTGACCAATACAGCCCACAGATATCGCCAGCTAACACTGTCGAATGCTTTATTAGCGTCAAGAGACAACAGTGCTCTTCTGCCGGCCACATCCGTCTGGGTCTGCATGTTCAAGAACAGTCTGCGGAGATTAGTGGCGGTGGATTTTTTGGGCATAAAACCTGCCTGGTCAGAGTGGATAATGGAGGATATGACCTTATTGACTCTCAAAGCCAGAATTTTGGCCAATAATTTCACATCACTTTGCAATAACGATATGGGCCTGTATGAGCTTGGGTCTACGGGGTCCTTACCAGGCTTAAGTAATAGTATAATATTAGCTCTCATCATGGATGTCGGTAGCTTTCCTGATTTAAATGCAGAATTGAACACCTCCAGCAATTTTGGTAGAATCACCTCCCCATATTGGGTATACACCTCCACTGGGAACCCATCATCTCCCGGTGCCTTGCACGTAGAAAAGGAGGCAGCCGCCTCCTTCAATTCGTCCAATGTGAGTGGGGCCTCAAGCTCTATGCGCCCCTGGCCCAACAGGGCAGGCAAAGATATTGTGTCTAAGTATTTCTGTAGTGCCTCATCTGTGTAATTTTCACATGGCTTGTATAGGTTTTTCATAGAAGGACGCTAGTTTTGTAATTATTAATTCGGGGTCATTTACTAGTCTTCCAGTTGAGCATCTAATGGCTCCTATTGCCGGTGAGGATTGTTGAGACTTCGCTATTCTAGCCAATAATCGACCAGTCTTTTCCCCTTCCTCGTAAAAAGCTTGCTTATTAAAAAAACACTTCCTTTCTGCAGCGGAGGATCTCAACCGGTCCAGGAAATCCTGTCCCGATATCCATGCCTCCCTCGCAGAGTCAGATGGGTCTGTCACATATGTTAGCTCAAGCCGTCGCACCTGGTCTTCAACCCGTTTCAGAAGGGCTGTTGAATTATGTTTAATGGCTTCTATTTCAGTTATAAACGTGCCTCTAAGGCATGCCTTAAAAGCATCCCATTTAGTTGTAACATCAGGATGGCCTCGGTTGTCATAAAAGTATTGTTCAATTTGTTTGCTTACTCTTTCTTGGGAAGTAAAAAGTTTTAGCCAGAAGGCATTAAGTTTCCAAGGGGCTTTGGGCAAAGAAACTACTGGGCGCGTTGTCACATGTGCAACTATTGGGGAGTGGTCCGACACCCTTCTGGGTAAATATTCCACTTTAGTGATAAGGTTCACAACATGGGAGGACCCCACACATAAATCGATGCGTGAGAGCGAGCCATGCGATTTAGAAAAACATGAAAACTGTTTGGATTCTGGGTTTTTTGTTCTCCAAACATCCGTCCAGCCCACCTCCAACAACAGGCAACTCAAAATAATGCCTCTTACCCCTAGTGGAGCCTGGACTGGCGGATGTCTGTCAAGTTTTGGATCAAGAAATCCGTTAAAATCTCCCATAATTATGGTGGGTATATCGGGCTTGTCAACCAGGTACGACAACAGGAGCTGTAATATTTCTCTAGAAAACGGGGGGGGGGGGGATGTATACAAAAGCAATAATCAGGGTCGAAGTAAACAGTTTGCAGTAAATAAACACACATCTCCCGAGTGGATCAATAACCAAGTCTAATTCCTGGTAGGATAGGGACTTATGGACCAACACACTTACTCCGCGGGAGAACGCAGAATGCGTGGAGTGATAAGCCCTTCCCACCCAGGAATATTGTAGGAGTCCCACCGCATCTTTAGTGAGGTGAGTCTCCTGTAAACCCACAATAACAGGATGAAACTTCTTTAAACATGAATTTATCATTGTGCGTTTTAGGGGATCGTGCACACCCCGGACATTCCAGGACACCATTAATGTAGCAGCCATGTCCAGTAAATTAAATACTTATCTAAGTGACGCTAAGGCCATCCGGCCCTGCATCTGGAAGGAAAGGTGTCCCGTAATCATGGATAAGTAGCAAGTCCCTTTGATAGCCTATGGGCATAAACTGATCGAATTCCAAGTTCAGTGATACATTGCAATAGGTTATGTGACTTAGAGCATAGCGCAACTGAGCAACAAAAAGACATTGGAGGAAACAGTCGCTGGTGTTGTTGTGGCCATCCAAGGCCCAGTGACGTGGGATTAGAATACACTGTTCCCTTGCTTCTTTAGATGTGTAACAGTCCATCCAACTTGTGCCAACCGGGCAACAATTAACCTGTCCCTGAGGTTGGGACCCATTAGTGATCTGCAAGATCGTGCGGATGGAAGTCACCCATTGTGGAGTTGAACTCAGTGCAGCGTCATGTCTGAGCCCATTCAACACGCTGATCTTAATCAAATGTAAAATGTCCCGCTAAACATATAATGTAACCATCTGCCGACAGCTTACCGACTTTATCAGATTTGTTCTCCAAGTGTCAGTCACCTCATTCATTTTCCCGGCGTCTCCTGAGGTCCTGTTCATTATGATCCAACCATGAGGTCGCTTCCGCGGCTGTTTCAAAAAAGGTAGCCTGACCCCTGGCAGTGATGCGTAACTTAGCCGGAAACAACATGGTGTATGTAACTTGAAATTTTTGTAAGCGCTTCTTCACCTCCACAAATTTGGCTCTTTTTCTCTGCACCTCAGCAGAAAAATCTGGGTAAAATGAAATGAACAGAGCCTCTTTCCCTCGCCAGCTTAAGTATGATCTCATGATCCTTGTAATTCAGTAGACGTGCCAGCACGGATCTTGGTGGGTTACCTGGGGGGAGGGGTCTTGGCAGCGTGCAGTGTGCTCTCTCCACTGCAAATAATGATGTAAAGGCCTCTTTGCCAAAAATGTCCTGCAACCATTGCTCTATAAATGCCGTTGGGTCTCTGCCCTCCACCTTTTCAGGAAGTCCCACAATGCGGACATTATTCCTTCTTAGACGCTTCTCAATGTCGTCAGTTTTGGCGGTAGCTTGCGCAGCTTGCTGCAGTGCTGTTCTGGTATCTCTTGTAAGTGAGGGCATCTGGTCCTCCACATCGCTAATTCTGCCCTCCACCGCTGTGGTTCTCTCTCTAATTTTCTGGAGGTCTTGCCTTAAAAGAGAGACTGTCTCTGTTAACCCCCCAAATTGCTCTTTCAAACCATCCACTGAGGCAGTGCATCAGTGTACAGCACGCAATATGTCATTCAATGTGGGTTGCTGTGTGTCCTCCTGCAGCATATCAAACATATCAGGGGTAGAGACCATAGAAGATTCCAGCGGCACTGTGTCATCTAGTGCTGGGGGGCTGTGTCCTCTGTTAGTGTCATAATGAAAGGCCTGTATGGTGGGGGGGTTCGAACAGCCTGCCCCTTGCATCTTCTGTGCATAATATAGCATGTTCCTGGGCTGATCTTTCCCCTGGTCTTTCCCTTGGTGCTTTTGTGCAGTGTGAGACTTACCACTGCTATCATGCTGTTTAGTGGAGCTTCTCGCCGGCCTCTGTGCCTGAGGTGTGTCGGCGCCATCTTGGATCTCCATGCTCGTCCCGTTCTCGGCTTCTTTATCCCCTTTACGGGGCTTCATGGGGTCCGTACAGCACCGGGTGAGCACTGCGGAGTTCACGGGGGTGTCCGGTGGCAGATGGGAGCGGTATTGGTCTGGATCGGTAGCGGTAAGAGGATCAAAGGAGGATTAACAGCGGGAGCTCCGTGAAGTGCGACCACTCACATGCCCTGCTCAGGCCACGCCCCATATCTGTGCTACTTTAATTCGCACCAACTTCAAAGTAGTCCCTGTACTACTTTGGTGTGACTTGAGGTATATCGGGTACAATATTACACAGGCATTCCCAGAAGTTGGGGCCAAGTTGCAGCGGCAAAGTGGCAGAAAAATAGTTTGACTTTCAGGTCGCAGCAGTGTGAATGAGATTCAAGGATAACACCTCTGAGTTTGGCCCTATTGTCACTTGTGCATCCTGAAGGTGTAGCAAATTCATCCCTGCACTACCTTGGTTTGACTTTGATGCAATTTGAGGTCCATACACCACAAGATTATACAGACATTGCTTCAAGTCATGACAAAGCTGTGCAATTTTAAGATCGCACAAGTGCAAATGGGGCCTTATTCAAAGGTGTTATCAATTAATCGCATTAGGTTACTTTCACACTTGGGTGACTTTTCATGGAGCTTTGGACCTCAGAGTCACATGAAAAGTTGTCCCCCTTGATTTCCATGCATATTTATTAGAGCTGCACTATTAATCGTCATCGTGATTTTTTTCCCCTTTACGATCTTGAAAAAAGCGTTTCACGATTCTTGCTATGCAAAGAACTCTCTCTGCTCTTCTGAAGCCACAGCCAAAAAACCAGGAAGTCTGCCAAGAATTAGAACATTCTTTATCAGTGAACTTAACTAGAAACCTTGTAACAATTTGTCAATTAAATAGAATTCTGTGTAAGTGAGGAAAGTTTAACCACTTAAACACTAAACATTTTTTTGACATTTGTTGGTTTCAGGTTAAAATCATTTTTTTTGCTAGAAAATTACTTAAAACCCCCCAACATTATATATATTTTTTTTAGTAGAGACCCTAGAGAATAAAATGGTGGTTGTTACAATATTTTATGTCACACTGTATTTTCACCTTTCAAATGCAATTTTTTTTGGAAAAAATTACTTTAATGAATTAAAAAAAAAAAAAAAGAAAAGTTAGCCCAATTTCTTGTGGGATAATGTGAAAGATTTTATGTCGCGAGAATCGTGATCTTTTTATTCTAAGCAAAAAAATTGTGATTCTCATTTTGGCCAGAACCGTGCAGCTCTAATATCTATGCAACTTCACCCATGTTCACATAGGTCTGAATTGACATGTCAAATTGTAGGCCAAATTGGCGTCTATTGATGGCAATGGAACTGTCTGAATTGGTGCGACGCCACAACGATTTCCAAAAGTAGTTCCTGCACTACTTTGGGCGACTTCAGGGGGTGATTTCTTACCTCCCAACTTTTTGAGATGGGTATAAGGGACACCTATTAGCAAAAGTAGGTAGGCATAGGACACCTTCTTAAAGAAGAACAGTTGGGACCTATGTGATTTCACTAGACATCTGTGCAGGAAAGTGCACTGATGTCTCTGAAATCGCTGACAAAGTCAGGCTGAGTCACACTTGTGCAACTTTGGACATCAGAATCGCATGACAAGTCATACCCCATGATTTTCAATGTGTACCATTCATATCTGTGTGACTTCAAGTAACACTGACTTCAACGTAGTCAACGTAGTCCCTGTACTACTTTGGTCTGACTTTGATGCGAGTTGAGGTCCATAGACCTCAAGTTTACACAGGCATTCCCTGGAATTGCGGCAAAATTGCTGATGCAAAATCGTGGGAAAGTTGCGACTCCTGCGTCCATAGACCTCAAGATTACACAGGCATTGCTTAAAGTCGCATTAAAATCTCGCAACTTTCAGGTCGCACAAGTGTGAAAGGTGCCTAAGTCACTGTGCTGAGTACTATTTTATACCTAGAATATAAAGTAGTCCCACCATCAAACACTAGTAAATGTATGTTCTCAATATAATTGTGCTCAAATGGCTGAAAATCACACAGATGGTATCACCTACTGAAAGCTTGCATTGTACTCAGCAGCATATGCTGAAAAGAGGCAAATGCCTATTACCCAATGCCACATCGGCATGAGCATGGTTGTTACTATAATATTAATGCCTGAAATGCAAAACATTATTGTATTGAATCAAACATTAGTAAATGTATTTTCTCTGTAGGTAAGTGCTCAGCTCTGTAGCATAGCGGTATACCCTGCTGCCCCCAAAAGTTCAAGCCATGAATTCAAATCCCACCGACAGCATCACCTCCTGGAAGTGTGCATTGTACTCAGAAGCATAATTAGCCAAAGCACATCAGCTTGCTTTATTCCATATTTTAACTCTTCAAATGCATGCAATGGTATGTACTTATTCAATAATATTATGGTATGGAATTCCAAAATTCAAGGAAAAAAATGTCGTAGGGTCCCCCCCAGTACATACCAAGCCCTTCGGTATGGACTTTAAGGGGAACCCCACACCAAAATGTAAAATAAATTTGATGTGGGGCCCCCCAAAATCCATACCAGACCCTTATCCGAGCATGCAGCCTGGAGGTCAGGATAGGGGAAGACGAGTGAGCACCCTCCCCTTCTGAACCTTACCAGGCCACATGCCCCAAAGCACTTTTTCCTCATGTTGATGGGGACAAGGGCCTCTTCCCGACAACCCTGATCGGTGGTTGTCGGTCTGCAGGCAGGGGGTTTATCAGAATCTGGAAGCCCCCTTTAAAAAGGGGGCTCCCAGATCCTGCCCCCTATGTGAATAGGTATGGGGTACATTTTACCCCTACCCATTCACCAAAAAAAGCAGTGAAATGTAAAAAAAGTCCTTTATTGTAAAATAGCTCTGAGCTGTCTTCTTCCCTGAGCCATCTTCTCCAGACGCTGTCTCTCCCTCCTCCATCTTCTCCCCGAGCTGTATTCTCCCAGAGCCGTCTCTCCTGCCGCCACCATCTTCTCCATCTGCTGTGTTCTTCCGCACCGCTGGTTACCCGCTAATAAAAAAAAGCTGCTCTTCTTCCTTGGTGGTCTTCCTCCGCTGTGTTGTCACCCGCTGTGTGGCGTCTCTTACATAGCCATGGAGCGGACTCTCCGGGTGACATTATCGGATGGCCACAGAAGACCGCCACAAGAAGAGCGGCTTTTTTTTATTAGTGGGTAACCGGCTGCGCTGAAGAACACACCAGCAGGAGAAGATGGTGGCAGCAGGAGAGACAGCTCGGGAGAAGAAACATCAAACACTAGTGAATGTTTTTTCTATGTATTTTCTATGTATTTTCTATGTATGACTCTGCTACACCCAATAGGCTAGCGGTCAGCACTTCTACCTTGAAGAACTCATGGGTTCAAATCCCACAGAGAAATACTAAAAGATTGAATTGGTGAAAAAAAAGCAAATGACTATTAGCCAATTAGCCAAAGCAGCATATGCTGAAAATAGGTGAATGCCAATTAGCCAATGCACTTTAAATTTGGCTGATTCTATTATATTAACTCTTCAAATGCATGCAATGATATGTAAGTATTCAATACTATTATGGTGTGAAATTCCAAACACCACACACTAACTAATGGGCAGATTACATTTTTTTGTTTGTTCATTTTAATATGCTTGTGCACTGAAAAAATAAACACAGCTGGGGGATGGTAGGTTGGCTGGTATTTGAACTTGTACCGTGAGTGCTGTGGAGACATCTGAGCAGACTACTAAGCCATTGTGCTAAGTATGAGACCTGCATAATAGCGTAGTATGATTAAAGAATGAATATAAATAATTACCGCTTTATAGTCACCTAAATAAAAAAATAAAAAACAACATACAACAAATAGGTAACCTAAATGTTTAATACATGTAACTTTACAGAATAGCAGACATTACTATGTAATAATCATTCATAACTGCATTAGTTAGCAAAAGAAGGAAAAAACTAGGTATACTTATTGCAACATACATCAATAGATGCACACGAGGTAGAGCACATCTCACATAAAAATGTTTCTTTCACATACATGGATCATGGTTACAGTGTAGTACTATATAACAACTTGGTAGGATTTGGCATTTGCATATACGCGGAAGCGCTAATTAGCGCCAGCTTAGAATTTACTAACATGTGTTTCTCACTAATAGCTCTAATTTTTCATTTGCACATTCGCCTGTTGAAATTTTATTTGGCTAAAATGGGAGCTATTATTTGCCATAGTGCCCAGTACTTCCTGGCGCTATAGTAAATGACCCCCATAGATGTAGTGATCGAGTATATTAATATATACTGGGTGATATGATGTAGAGTGGGTATGATAATTAATATTTAGGTATTATTATAATGATGATGATGTAAGTACTCTTCCGCAGCAACCCAATTCTTCCAGAGAGATGCACTTTCTTGACTTCCAACACAGAACAAAGTCCAAAGTCCACAGATGACAAAGAAATCCGACAGAGGAAATATAATTCAGAGACCCATATTCCTAGGCCTGTGTGTTCCCAGCCATACACAGACAAGCCTCACCTCATACACAGACAAGCCTCACTCATAACCTATAGACTGAATGCCGTGTTATATTCACCAGGCATTGAATGGCTGAGCAATTTGATTGGCCGTTTCAATTTAGGACTTTGATAAGTTTTAGTCTATCAAACAGACAACAACCCCCAGCCGTGAACAGCCGTGAACCACCCCAATTTGCACTCCCGCATATCAACATCAACAAGTCCCCTTTAGATATATGTAATTAGATTAGATTAAGAGATACCACCTGAATACCCCTTTGAGATGTTCAAATAGACTTGCATAAGATTAACACATCAAAGAGTCTTCAGCTGTTAAAATTCAGTTGGACAAATCAACCATTCTGTCATTGTCATTCTGGCCTGGTCAACATTGACTGCATGTGTACATACACACAACAATGTCCCACATAAATCGGTGAACATATTACAACATATACAACAATAGACTTTAACGGTGTTCGCGTGCTCGAACAAACTTTTTTCCTGTTCACATGTTCTGGTGCGAACCGAACAGGGGGAGGTCGGCTCATCCCTACCTAGCAGTAAAAAGGGTCACTGGTTCGTATTCCCAACCACACCACAAGACTACCTGCCTGGAGTTTGCATGTTCTCCCTGTGCCTGCGTGGGTTTCCTCCGGTTACTCTGGTTTCCTCCCACACTCCAAAGACATACTGGTAGGTTAATTGGCTTCTGTCTAAATTGGCCCTAGTATATGAATGTGAGTTAGGGACCTTAGATTGTAAGCTCCTTGAGGGTAGGGGCCCATGTGAGTGTATAATGTATATGTAAAGCACTGCATAAATTGACGGCACTATAGAAGTACCTTAAATTAAAATAAATAAGTCTTCACTAATATTATGGTGTGAATCTCCAAAACACCATACACTAGCTAACAAGTAGTTTACATTTGATAAACTTTATTGTATGGTATATAAACCATCAAACACTAGTAAAAGTATTTTGTATATATAATTGTGCTCAGCCCAGTAGGCTAGCAGTTGGCACCTCTACCTTCAAAAATTCAGGTATTGAAAGACTCATGGGTTAGAATCCTAAAAGATTACTATTGGTGGAGAAAAGGAGAATTACTGTTAGCCAGTTAGCCAATTAGCCAAAGCAGCATACAGTGAATGCCAAGTAGCCAATACACTTTAATGTGGTTGATATTATTGTATTAACTCTTCAAATGCTTGCAATGGTATGTAAGTATTCACTAATATTATGGTGTGAATCTCCAAACACCACACACTAGCTAACAAGCAGTTTACATTTGATAAACTTTTTTGTATAGTATATAACACATCAAACACTAGTAAAAGTATTTTGTATGTATAATTGTGCTCAGCCCAATAGGCTAGCAGTTAGCACCTCTACCTTCAAACATTCAGGTATTGAAAGACTCATGGGTTCAAATACCACAGAAAAATCCTAAAAGATTGCATTGGTGGGAAAAGGAGTATGCCAGTTAGCCAATTGCCAAAGCAACACAAATATATATATATATATATATATATATATATATATATATATATATATATATATATATATATACACACTGAAAATAGGTGATTGCCAATGCACTTTAATGTGAAAGTTTTTATTGTATTAACTCTTTAAATGCATGCAATGGTATGCAAGTATTCAATTAGAATATGATGTGACATTCCAAACACCACACACTAGCTAAAGGGCAGTTTGCATTTATTTGTTTGTTTATTTTAATTCACTTGTGCACTGAAAAAATAAACACAGCTGGTGGATGGTAGGGTGGCTGTTGTTTCAACTCATACCATGAGTGGTGTGAAGATATCCAAGCAGACCACTAAGCCATTGTGCTAAGTACAAGACCTGCATAATAGTGTAGTATTATTAAAGAATGAACATAAATAATTACTGCTTTATAGTCAACTAAATTAATAAATAATAAATCAAAAACATGAAAAAAACAACATACAACAAATAGGTAACCTAAATGATTAATACATGTAACTTTACAGAATAGCAGACATTATTATCTAATAATCATTCAGAACCGCATTTCTTAGCAAAAGAAGGAAAAAAAAACTAGGAATACTAATTGCAATATAAATCAATAGATGCACGGGAACAAGAGCACATCTCTGATAAAAATGTTTCTTTCACATACATGGATCATGGCTACAGTACAGTGCTATATAACAACTTGATAAGAATTGGCATTTGTATATACGCGGAAGCGCTAATTAGCGGCAATTTAGAATTTACAAACGTTTGTTCCCCGCTTATATCACTAATTTTCTCGCGCAAATTCGCTGTTTTGTTTCCATTTGGCTAAAATGGGCTCTATTATTTGCCATAGTGCCCAGTACTTCCTGGAGTTATAGTAAATGACCCCCATAGTAACAAATCGTCCGCGTATACTGTCATTTTATATTCTTTTCCTTTAATATTTATCCCTTGAATATCCCCATTTTTCCATTATTTCAATAATGGGGACAAGGGGCATCCCTGTCGGGTACCGTTTGATATTTCTATGTATTCAGAGAGCATTCCATTTGTTTTTATTTTTCGCCCTGGGATGTAATGCCATGATCTTAAGAAGCATCTTAGGACCAATTCCTAATTGTGTTAAAGTTTCTTCCAAAAACCACCATCCCACCCTGTCAAATGCATTCTGAGCATCTATCGACAAAAGACATGCTGGGATGGTGGTTCTCAAGGCGTATTCCATTAATGTACACGTTATTATATTATCCCTCGTTTCTCTCCCCAATGTAAAACCAGTTTGATCTAAATTTATATATTTGGGCAAGATAGGTGCCAGTCTATTGGCGATGATTTTAGAATATAGTCGTAAATCTATATTTGTGAGGGAAATTGGTTGATATTTACTACACAATGTATGATCCTTTTCTGGTTTAGGAATACAGTAAGTGAAATATGGGCTTCCATGCTCTGCGGCGTATAAGCTTGTGAGGCCAATATGGAGTTAAATGTTTTCTTTAAGATAGGTATGATTATCTCCTGAAATTTCCTATAAAATCCTGAAATTTCCTATAAAATCTTGGAGTATATCCATCTGGGCCTGGGCTTTTGCCCAGGACCAGTGCAGATATAGCTTGTTGAATTTCTTCCGTTGAAATTTCTTTTTCCATTTCTTCCGTTGTTTCTTTAGGAAGAGTAGGTAGTGCTGTTTCCTTAATATATTGATGTATTTCCTCTAAGTTCTTTTCCTTTTCCTTATTTCTTTGTTGTGTATTTATATTATATAATTTTCCATAATATATGTGGAATGTTTTGGAAATTTCCATAGGGTCATATGTCATTTCTCCAGAAGTTTTTTACATTTTTACTATAGTGGTCAGAGGTTGTTGTTGTTTTAACATTCTGGCTAATATTTTTCCGGTTTTATTCCCATATTGATAGAATTGGGCTCTATTTTTATCTCATCTCATAACAGTAGGGGCTGCTCATCAAACAGGGTTTGTAGTTCAATACGTTTATCATTTAACAATATCTTATCTATTGGACAAAGATTTTGTTTATGTACTTTTTCTAATTTTGAAATTTCTCCCAATAATTGAGATATTTTTTGGTCTTTTTCTTTTTTTAATCTTGCTCCATGTTTGATGAACAGTCCCCGCAGTACACATTTTAATGTTTCCCATTTTATGGGAATTGAAGTGTCGTCTGCCTCGTGAATTTGCAAAAATTCTTTTATTGCTTGTTGGATATCTATTTCATAATTTAACCTCCATACCCCCTGCTGTTTTATTATAGTCAATTATCGTTAGTTCCATATATATCAGAGCATGATCTGACCAGAAAAAGTTTCCTATATCGGTGGAGGGAGTCATCATCAGACCTATTTGACTAATAAAAAAATTGTCTATTCTATAATGTGTATTATGTATATTGGAATAATAGGAATACTTCTTTTCCGTCTGATGTTGAACCCTCCAGATGTCCACATCTGATATTTTTCCAATAGATGTTTCAATTCTTTTAGTTGACTATAATTTTATATCAGTGATATGCTGTTGTATCTATTCTTGGATCCATTATGAAGTTAAAGTCTCCTCCAATTATTACTGTTCTTTCTGCTTTATCCATTGTGTCCAAAAAGACCTTTATCCCATTCTTTATTTGCTCATAGTTTGGTAAATAAAAGTTAATAATTGTAAACATCTTTCCATATAGTAAGATCCTTAAAATTAAGGACCTACTGTATTTGCCTTTCCAATTTTGCAATATTTGATGAGGTAGGTCTTTGTGGATCGCAATAGAAACTCCTCGCTACTTAGAATATGGGAATGAATCATGAATCCATGTTAAGTAACGTTTAATAGATATTTTGGGGATGTGATCTGAACGAAAATGTTTCCTGAAACCAGATGATACTAATCTTCTTTTTATGAAATTAATTTAAAATGTGTGTTCTTTTAGAGGGAGCCTTAAGGCCTCTTGCGTTAAAGGAACAAAATTTCACCGTGCCCATAAAAAAAAAAAAAAACACAACAAAACTCACACTACATGTACAAATCTACACACTCACTACAAAACTTTTTTTTTTTTTCAACAATAATTTTTATTTATTTTATCAAACAAATACAAATCAATTGAAGTTGCTGCATATATTATACAACATTTGTAATACAAAAACTGAGAAGGCATAAAGTATAGTACTGATATAAACCTTGATGGCCTAGTCCAGCCTACCCAGTTTGGGTTCATGCTGTAGGACTGGAAGGTCACCACTTTAACTATGCTTCTTACAGTATAAACTATGTGTATGGAAATAATGTTGGGAAAGGAAATTAAAAATAACGAATAACCAAAAAGTAATGAATATCAGAGATATTGCTCTACACCGACGAAATGCTTAGGTGAATGGTCACAATATTTCAGCCTGAATGGTAAATTTAAATTTTTCATTCTTTTAGGTAATTGGAGGCTATGGGATGGGATATCCAAATTTTCAATTTTTTACTGAAAGTGGTTATGGAGTAGTTTTTATAAGCTAGCATTAATTCAAATTGTGCCTGGGTATTCAATCTAGTTCTGACAGTAGATAGATTGGGTGCTTCCGTAGATTTCCAGAGATAAGCTATTGTAAGCCTTGAGGCTATTAAAATGTGGACCACAATTGTTCTATGTATAGTGGGGTATTTCTCAAGGTCTATACCTAGTAGGGCTGAGGCGGGAGTAAGCGTGGAAAGGTTTCCTGTAATATCTGCTATAAATGATGAGATTGAGTTCCAAAAGCTTTTCAGGGTTTTGTAACTCCAGAGGGTGTGTATAAGATTTCCAGTTTGCTCATTACACCTCCAACAAATGTCAGGTGTGGATGGGTAAATTTTGAGCATTGTCCCAGTGTTCTATACACGATGATGATTTGTTGATTATTTGGAATTATTTTTTCCACTGGTCCCATGAGAAGTTTTGACCTAAATCTCTTTCCCATTTTAACATGTGAGCATTTTTATTATCTGGATGGGAGGAGAGTCCTCATGATAAGACAGATATTTCCATATTATCGGTGGAAATTCTATCACATCATCAGGATTAAAATCTTTTAAACGTTTACACTTTCCAAGCTTACTCCTAATAACTTCCATAAGGTTCAAGGGTAGATTTTTATATAATCTGATTCCCTGTTTGATCCATTCATCTACTGAAAATCGGATTCTGCAATAGTTAATAATTTCTGTAGGGAGGCATATTTTAGATTTTTTTAAATATGTCTAGTTTTAGAAAGTATGTGTTTCCAAGCAAATAATGTAGTTTTAATACTCAGTAGATTAAGAGTGATTACTTTAGGGAGAATGGCTGTGGCTATTGCTAGTGCACATAAGTCAGAATTTTTTGTAGATTCTTGTTCTATGTTTAGCCATAACTTATCTTTTTAGGGTAGAACCAATATTTCATCTGGTCTAAAATGGATGCATAGTAATAGTTCTTGACATCTGGTAGATTCATTCCTCCATTAGCTTTAGTGGTGGTGAGGATTGAGAGTGCGACTCTAGGTTTTTTTATTCCATATAAATTGTTTAAGTTTGGTATTCAATTGCGTGAAAAATTTGGCAGGTATAAGGATAGGGAGACATCTGAAATAGTATAGAATTTTTGGTAAGGTTTGCATCTTGAACGCAGCTATTTTGCCCACCCAGGATAGATGTGATTTTTGTATATTCATTAGGTCTCGATTAATTTGTTCTAGAAGGGTAGGGAAGTTTTCGTCATATATTTTAGTTGGAGGTGACACTACAAAACTATCTGACTGAATTCAAGTCTATCTTACTTATTATTAGTAAGGTCCTTATTGGGGGAGGTCCAGAGCTACTGTTGCCTGATCTACGGCACATCGAAATTATGCATGCCACACTATTTTAATTTTTATTATTTTTTACAGTTTTTTTTCTTTTTTTTGTTACTTTATTATTTAAATAAATGTACGTATTGAGGTTTTCCATTCAAAAAAAAAGAAGAAGAAAAGAGGAATTGGTCCCCCCAATTCAAAGCTAATATCATATCTACTACATCTGTAGTCCTGTTTATGTTATCATTTCAACATCAAGACATATAAAACAATAATACAAAAACATATTTTTTGTTCTTGGTCCCATTCATATAATCACTTAAAATATCTCCGTATCAAGGCTTAAAAATAGAAAAACACACATTTTTATAGATTTCTAAATCCATTTCTATGAAGAGTATTTGAAAGAACCCTCCCCCCTTTCTTTAAAGTGACTACCCTTTCCCTTCCCCTTTTTCCCAACCCTCTATTTTTCTGTGGGGTGAATATTATTATAATACATTATGTGAGGAGCAATGAATTCTATTTACTAGTATTCCATCTCCACACTAGTATTCCATTCCATTCCATCCACTAGTTCTGTCCATTACCATCTAATTTTGTGATGCGTGTATGTGTATGTGTTTATTATATTTACCGACAGTTTGATGTCTGTATTATTTTGTATATGAGTGTAATTAAATGTCTTTAATTGTGATTAGGGATGAGCCGAACACCCCCCTGTTCGGTTCGCACCAGAACATGCGAACAGGAAAAAAGTTCGTTCGAACATGCGAACACCGTTAAAGTCTATGGGACACGAACATGAATAATCAAAAGTGCTAATTTGCAAGGCTTATATGCAAGTTATTGTCATAAAAAGTGTTTGGGGACCTGGGTCCTGCCCCAGGGGACATGGATCAATGCAAAAAAAAGTTTTAAAAACGGCCGTTTTTTCAGGAGCAGTGATTTTAATAATGCTTAAAGTCAAACAATAAAAGTGTAATATCCCTTTAAATTTCGTACCTGGGGGGTGTCTATAGTGTGCCTGTAAAGGGGCGCATGTTTCCTGTGTTTAGAACAGTCTGACAGCAAAATGACATTTTGAAGGAAAAAACTCATTTAAAACTACCCGCGGCTATTGCATTGCCGACAATACACATAGAAGTTCATTGATAAAAACGGCATGGGAATTCCCCAAAGGGGAACCCCGAACCAAAATTTAAAAAAAAAATGACGTGGGGGTCCCCCTAAATTCCATACCAGGCCCTTCAGGTCTGGTATGGATATTAAGGGGAACCCCGGCCAAAATTTAAAAAAAAAAAATGACGTGGGGTTCCCCCTAAATTCCATACCAGACCCTTCAGGTCTGGTATGGATTTTAAGGGGAACCCCGCGCCAAAAAAAAAAAAAAAACGGCGTGGGGTCCCCCCAAAAATCCATACCAGACCCTTATCCGAGCACGCAACCTGGCAGGCCGCAGGAAAAGAGGGGGGGACAAGAGTGCGGCCCCCCCTCCCTCCTGAACCGTACCAGGCCACATGCCCTCAACATTGGGAGGGTGCTTTGGGGTAGCCCCCCAAAACACCTTGTCCCCATGTTGATGAGGACAAGGGCCTCATCCCCACAACCCTGGCCGGTGGTTGTGGGGGTCTGCGGGCGGGGGGCTTATCGGAATCTGGAAGCCCCCTTTAACAAGGTGACCCCCAGATCCCGGCCCCCCCCTGTGTGAAATGGTAAGGGGGTACATAAGTACCCCTACCATTTCACGAAAAAAGTGTCAAAAATGTTAAAAATGACAAGAGACAGTTTTTGACAATTCCTTTATTTAAATGCTTCTTCTTTCTTCTATCTTGCTTCATCTTCTGGTTCTTCTGGCTCTTCTGGTTCTTCTGGTTCTTCCTCCGGCGTTCTCGTCCAGCATCTCCTCCGCGGCGTCTTCTGTCTTCTTCTCCTCGGGCCGCTCCGCACCCATGGCATGGGGGGGAGGCTCCCGCTCTTCTCTTCTTCTCTTCTTCTTTTCTTCTTTTCTTCTTTTCTTCTCTTCTTCTCTTCTTCTTCATTTTCTTCTCCGGGCCGCTCCGCAATCCATGCTGGCATGGAGGGAGGCTCCCGCTGTGTGACGGCGCTCCTCGTCTGACAGTTCTTAAATAACGGGGGGGGCGGGGCCACCCGGTGACCCCGCCCCCCTCTGACGCACGGTGACTTGACGGGACTTCCCTGTGACGTCACGGGGAATGCCACAGGGAAGTCCCGTCAAGTCACCGTGCGTCACCGTGCGCCCCCCCCCCGTTATTTAAGAACTGTCAGACGAGGAGCGCCGTCACACAGCGGGAGCCTCCCTCCATGCCAGCATGGATTGCGGAGCGGCCCGGAGAAGAAAATGAAGAAGAAGAGAAGAAGAGAAGAAAAGAAGAAGAGAAGAAGAGAAGAGCGGGAGCCTCCCCCCCATGCCATGGGTGCGGAGCGGCCCGAGGAGAAGAAGACAGAAGACGCCGCGGAGGAGATGCTGGACGAGAACGCCGGAGGAAGAACCAGAAGAACCAGAAGAGCCAGAAGAACCAGAAGATGAAGCAAGATAGAAGAAAGAAGAAGCATTTAAATAAAGGAATTGTCAAAAACTGTCTCTTGTCATTTTTAACATTTTTGACACTTTTTTCGTGAAATGGTAGGGGTACTTATGTACCCCCTTACCATTTCACACAGGGGGGGGCCGGGATCTGGGGGTCACCTTGTTAAAGGGGGCTTCCGGATTCCGATAAGCCCCCCGCCCGCAGACCCCCACAACCACCGGCCAGGGTTGTGGGGATGAGGCCCTTGTCCTCATCAACATGGGGACAAGGTGTTTTGGGGGGCTACCCCAAAGCACCCTCCCAATGTTGAGGGCATGTGGCCTGGTACGGTTCAGGAGGGAGGGGGGGCCGCACTCTTGTCCCCCCCTCTTTTCCTGCGGCCTGCCAGGTTGCGTGCTCGGATAAGGGTCTGGTATGGATTTTTGGGGGGACCCCACGCCGTTTTTTTTTTTTTTTTTTGGCGCGGGGTTCCCCTTAAAATCCATACCAGACCTGAAGGGTCTGGTATGGAATTTAGGGGGAACCCCACGTCATTTTTTTTTTTAAATTTTGGCCGGGGTTCCCCTTAATATCCATACCAGACCTGAAGGGCCTGGTATGGAATTTAGGGGGACCCCCACGTCATTTTTTTTTTTAATTTTGGTTCGGGGTTCCCCTTTGGGGAATTCCCATGCCGTTTTTATCAATGAACTTCTATGTGTATTGTCGGCAATGCAATAGCCGCGGGTAGTTTTAAATGAGTTTTTTCCTTCAAAATGTCATTTTGCTGTCAGACTGTTCTAAACACAGGAAACATGCGCCCCTTTACAGGCACACTATAGACACCCCCCAGGTATGAAATTTAAAGGGATATTACACTTTTATTGATTGACTTTAAGTATTATTAAAATCACTGCTCCTGAAAAAACGGCCGTTTTTAAAACTTTTTTTTGCATTGATCCATGTCCCCTGGGGCAGGACCCAGGTCCCCAAACACTTTTTATGACAATAACTTGCATATTAGCCTTTAAAATTAGCACTTTTGATTTCTCCCATAGACTTTTAAAGGGTGTTCCGCGGCATTCGAATTTGCCGCGAACACCCCAAATTGTTCGCTGTTCGGTGAACTTGCGAACAGCCAATGTTCGAGTCGAACATGAGTTCGACTCGAACTCGAAGCTCATCCCTAATTGTGATATAGTGTCTGTAACAACCCGTGATATATTAATCCCACTCTTCCCTTATCTCAATCTTCTCTTCCTCCTCCCCCCTCTCCAACCCCCATCTCCATCAACATGTCAATATTTGAGTCCTTTCTTCTTATTTCTTCAATTTTTTTAGAAAGTCTATTGATCTTTTCACCAAGATTTATTAGGTGTTTCAAAGTTTTTTCTAGGCCAATACGGCAATTTAACATCAGGGAGCCGGAGAATCTTTAGAAATTCAGGTAGATCCTCCATGTCTCTGAATGTTGCTGTTAGTCCTTTATATTGTGTTTGAAGCTGAAATGGAAATTTCCATCTGTATTGAATATATCTTTTTTGAAGATATTCCAGGAGGGGTTTCAGTGCTCTTCTCAAATTCAATGTATGTTTAGAGAGGTCCTGAAATAATGTTATTTGTGTCCCTTCATACTGTATATTTTTACTTTGTCAGGCGGCTAACCTGATCTTCTCTTTTATTTAAAAATAATGTATCCTGCATATTACCTCTCTTGGTCTAGTGGTATCTGGTTTTCTAGGTCCCATTACTCTATGAGCTCGATCAAATATTATTTCCGTTGCAGATGAATTTTGTATTAGTTCTTTAAATATAGTCTGTAATGTTGGTATCAAATCCTTTGGGCTCACCGCTTCCGGTAGACCTCTAACCCTTATGTAATTTCTCCTATTTCTATTTTCTTGATCATCTATAATATTTATGGCTTGTTTTAAGTATTGATCTTGCTCCTGTATTTTTTCTTCTGCTTGTGCCATTTTTGCTCCAACGCCGCCATTCTCATATCTCTTGTATCTTCTTGGGTGTTTTGTACGGAAATCTTGAGTTCCTGTAGTTCTGTTTTATGAGGTTTCTAACCTATATACATATTGATCGATATCTTCCCTAGTGGGTAGGGAGAAAATATAGGCTTTCATATACCATTTCTCCTTTTCCATCTCATCTGTTTCTGTTGTTGATCTTATTATGTAAATTGGTGAGCTATTTCTGAATTGCCCTATTTCCTCCTCCTGCGTGGTTCCTAGGGTTGTAGATGATTCTATTATGTTTAATAAACCTTGTGATGTTTATGATGCTTGTGATGTTTGCGAGGGTTGTAATTGCTGAAAGAACTCTTTTATGTCTGTTGTTTGGGTTGATTGCACCCCTGTGCTGCTCTTGTTTGTACCTTCCATTTTACTTTTCTTGTTTTTTTCTTTCCTTTGGGATTGTTGAGTTTTGTTTTTTTTAGGAGCCATAGTTCACACGATCAAAAGATCCAATTTCCTAACCTCCCACCAGCAATATCAATCCCACTATGATCAGTAATTTTAGTGGTGTATAAAGAAAAAACAGCAAGAGGATTTAGCACTATGTATTATATTCCTTTAACGTACTTTCACATACTATCCCACAAACACTAATGGTTCTTTATTTCCTTTTTCTTTTCTTTGTCTCAGATTATCTGGATCATCTGGGTTACCTATTGCTTTCCATGTCCCTTATTTTTCCTTTATCATTAGCAGTCAACCATGATCCAGGGTTTCTCTAGTCATCTCTGCTGTTCTCCACAAGGTTTACTAGGAACTCTCGTCCGTTGCCGCTCTCTGTCGAACTCTGCCAATCCCTCCCGATAGGACGGGTGTATGGGTGGGTGTATAGGCCCCATAGCAACAGGTTCCTGAAGTGAGCCTAGAGCTCCCCGATTCTGGCAGATATCTCTGCAGAATTCTGCAGTCTGGCAACTCCCCCCTCTGAGCCCCTGACTTTGCCAGGCACCACCTCCGATCCCAATGCAATGAGAGCTTCCGACCGCCAGTCCAGGGATCCAGGGATGTTCAACAGCCAGACACGAGCTTCCCAGTTGTCACGCAAAGGGTTCTCTTGCCAACCAATTGGGTATAAGGTAGAGCCAGGCATGAGGCCGGATATGAAGCCTGGTATGAGCCGAGTATAGGCAAAGCGAATAAGGGTCTGCCAATGATGCTATGAGATCTGATGTTTAGCTTCTCAGCCTTATCTTACATGCTCTATTGCGGTGTGCTGTCTCAACTCCTCCCCCACCTTCTCATGCAAGCAGCATGGGACTTGTAGTTTTGCAACAGCTGGAGGTCTGCTAATTGCAAATCCCTGTAATAGTGGATGCTCTACATCTCATAGAAGATCATTGCAGACAAAGAAACCAAACCGGTTCCCATTCCTGTCCTACCACTTTCCTCATGTTAGGGTTTCTGATATAAATTCCAGAGCTGGAGCTACGACACAGATATTCACTCAGGTAAGCAGCCATGAAACCTTCCACAGTTGGAGCTCTCTTCATCCTCCTGGGGATCATCCTGCTTCAAGTAGCTTTTGCCGGTAAATGGTTCAGTGATGGAAAGGAGATTGGACACATTGGGGTTTGAATTGCTAAAGACAAATAGACTGTGCACTATGCAAAGGGCAGTTGCAGAGGGCAACTGGAGCTCTGGGACCGGACAGCTGGATCAAGCCTATAATGCGTTGGACGTATTTAATGATCTTACATAAACATTTTAAAATGAATTTCCAGCAAGAGTTTGTACTAGGTATCCCGAGCTCAAGATTTGGTCTGAACATAAGAGTTTGTTATGAATTTCCTGGTGGACCTAATGATTTTGTTTTTTTTTTTATGTTTTTTTTCATGTAGAAACCCCATTAAAATCCATGCCAGGATCTTGGAGTCTGATGTGGAATTTAAGGGGTATCCCATGAAAAAGATATTTTTTTTTGGGGGGGACTGTACGCATTTTTCTTTCATTCGTGCATGCAACAATTACATTTACACAGAAAAAAATATACAGTTTAAAGTGTCAGCAAATGATTTTCATTGCCAGCTTAAAACAGACAAAAAAACCAGACCCCACCCGAAGATTACACAAATATTTTGGGGGCCTTTGGAAGGTTTTTTGTGCCCTTTTTTTCCTTTTAAATCTGAAGGGAAATTTAAATCCATATTTTCTTTATAAATGTCAGTGCTATAAAAAATATGACCACTGTGACAGCCAATTAGAGTGGTTATGTGATCGACATGTCCTGCCTGCCCCCTGGGATGTACAGACCCTGTTAAAGGAACACTTGGACAGGGTAGGAAAGGTTTAAAGCAGGGGTCTCAAACTGGCGGCCCTCCAGCTGTTGTGAAACTACAAGTCCCATCATGCCCCTGCCTGTGGGGGGGTCATACTTGTAACGGTCAGCCTTGCAATGCCTCATGGGACTTGTAGTTTCGCAACAACTGGAGGGACACCAGTTTGAGACCCCTGGTTTAAAGAGAAGAAAGTGATTTGGTAAGTATAGATTTAGTTTTTCCTCCTCAGATACATTTCTCCAGGAGACTTGTGTGAATCGGGGGTTTAAGCCTCATACACACGATTGGACTTTTGTCCGAAGGCGTGTGCCTGAATTTTGTCTTGCATACAAACGGCAAGGAATTTTCGGCCAACAAACACGAATGTAATGACATACTACGTGGTTTTTCAGCTCTTTAGCGCCACCCTTTGGGCTCGTTCTGCTAATTTTGTGTTAGTAGAAGTTTGGTGAGTGTTGATTTGCGCTTTTCATTTTGCGCTTTTCATTTAGAGCTTTTCATTTTGCACTTTTCATTTTGTGCTTTTCAGTTTGTTTCTGAATGGCCATTCGTCAACCAACCATGTTGCGGAATCGGAGGACATGACGCGTTATTTATTATTGGACTTGGAGTTATTGCTTTGACCCAAGTGCAGTCCAGGAACAGGAGGAGGAGGATTTCTTGGACCAAAAATTGGTTGCCTTATTAATTGTGACCAATTATGTCATATGCCTTTGCTGCGGGAGCTCCAGGAGAATAATCCAGATGATTTTCGGAATTATCTCCGGATGACAGACCCCTGCTTTCACCAACTCTTGGCATTGTTGACCCCCTATATTAAAAAGCAGGACACATGCATGAGGCTTTTATTTTATTTTTTGGTTGAATAATAATGATTAGATTTGTTATATTTTCTATATTTTGCACTTTTTGGTTAAGTTCTATTGGCAGATAGCATGTCTAATTTTATTTGTTTTCTTTTTTTAATGCACAATAAAAAAAGTGTGGAGAATAATACTTGGAAATGTGTTTTACATCAAATGACAGTTTGGGAGTAAGCAGTTACATTTAAAAAAATACAATGTAAAATTGACAAGGGACACAAACATAGTTGTATCTTTGATCTTAAAAACTATGGGATAATGGTGTTGTGTCCCAAAAAATTAAAAAAAAAAAAAAGCATAATAATGTTATTCTTGATATCACTAAAAAAAAAAAGCCTTTGAAAATTTGTATGCAATAACTCCATCAGTTTCACCAGCAAAGCAGCTTCATTATTATCCCATTAAAGAAGAAGAGAATGTGCGCTGCATTTCGAGATTTCATAATTTGCCACGTCACGAATGTGAATTCTCAATTACGTCCTTCCTTCCGAGCATGCATGTTTGTACTTTGGTTTTTTGTCCGACGAACTTGTGTACACATGCTCGGAAAATCCAACAACAGACATTTGTCCGCAGAAAATTTTAAATCCGACAACAATTGTCTGACGGAGCGTACAAATGGTTGGATTTTCTGCCAACAGCCTGACATCACACATTTCCCGTCAGAAAATCCGATCATGTGTATATGGCGTAACGGTCTGTGCTGTGATCTTTGAAGGTGTTTGAGAACTAATGACTTCACAGTACAAGCAGCTACAGAGGTCAGTCATGGTTTGTTTTAAAGTAGTTGTAAACCCTTACAAACCACTTTTCACTACAGGTAAGCCTAAAATAAGGCTTACCTGTAGCTACCGTGGAAATCTCCTAAACCTGCATGGTTTAGGAGATATCCCCTGTATCAGCATGTGCCGACGTCATCGGCACATGTGCACTGGAGCAACGGCATGCTTCAGCTGACGTGCTGTTACCGGTGGCTCGGGAGTGACGTCATCGCGGCTTCAGCCAATTACAGCACCAGAGCCCTCTGAAGGGGCTTCGATCTAAGGTGAGTATTTCATAATGAGCTAGTATGCTATGCATACTAGCTCATTATGCCTTTGTCTTGCTTTTTTTTTTCTTTTTTTGTGTGTTTATAACCACTTTAAAGCTCTTTTACTGATTGTTAAGAATTTATTAAATTAGACATGTGCAGAATGAAAAAAATAGTTTAGTTTAGTTTTGGTTCGGTTAGTTATTTACATAAGTTTGTTTAGTTAAATTCGTTAAACCTGTTTCATTCGTTTTCGGAATTAGTTTCGTTTATTCATATTCAAAACAATTTGCATTTTCAGAATTCAAATGTGAATAGATTTGAATAGTATTCAATTCAATTTCTAAAAGTTTTCGAATTTGAATCGTTTTCAAATTCAAATTAGAATTTTGTTTAGAATTTTAATAGCTTTGGAATTGGAAAAGTTTTCGAATTCATATAGTTTTAAAAGTCTAAAAGTATTCTATTTGAAATTTGAATTTCAGAAGATGATTGTATTCTTTCTATTCTATTCTGTTGTTTTTTTCTATACTATTATTTTATGTTATATTCTATTCTAATCTATTCTTTTCTATTCTATTCAAATTTGAATTGATTCTATTTGAATTTTGGGAAATGGCTATATTATTTCTATTCTATTCTCTTTTTACTAGTATTTTATGTTATATTCTATTCTAATCTATTATTTTCTATTCTATTAAAATTTGAATTGATTCTACTTGAATTTTGGGAATGGCTATATTATTTCTATTCTATTATTTTTTTAATTCTATTTTTTTCTATTCTATTATAGTCTATTCTATTCTTTTTTCTATTCTTTTATTTTCTATGTTGTTCTGTTTTACTCTATTATATTCTATTCTTTTATTTTCTGTTATAATTTTTTCTATCCTATTATATTTTTTTCTATTCTATCCCTCTTTTTTCTATTCTATTTTAGTCTCTTTGGAAATTTGAAAACTATTCAGATTGGAAAACTATTCGAATTTGAAAACTTTTTGAATTTGAAAACGATTCTAATTTAAAAACTATTCGACTTCCAAAACTATTTGAAATTGATTTGAAAATTATTCGAATTTGAATTCCATCCAAAATTTTTATTTTGTTATTTCAGATTCATTTCTATTCAGTGCTGTTGTAATCCGGGAATTCAAATACAACCACATTTCAGAAAAATGAAAATTCGCCTGAATTTTAATTTGGAATGAAACGATCTGCACATGTCTATTGTTAATACTTTAAAGTCCATAGTCTGAACACAGGTTGGGTAATGTTTCCTGCTAGGCTGTAGCGGAGCTTTGTATCTCTCAGAGTTGAATAGACAAACCTTTTGACAGGTGTAATGCAAGGTACAAGTAAACTGGGAATCCCCCACCCTGCACACCCAGCACACAGAATTTTAAAAAGGCTCTGCAGAGTCATTGAACAGCCAATGACTGTTTTTTTTTGGTATTTATTGAGGGTAATAACTTGGCTAGAGATGGGAGGTTATGGAATGCCTACTTAACTTCAACAACTTCAGGGACAACTTCCTATATACAGTCTCTATTTACAGGTCCACTTCTTCTTCCAGCACTAGGGATGGGTCGAACACCCCCCCATTTGATTTGCACCAGGACATGCGAACAGGCAAAAAAATTAGTTCGAACACGCGAACACCGTTAAAGTCTATGGGACACGAACATGAAAAATCAAAAGTGCTAATTTTTAAGGCTTATATGCATGGTATTGTCTTAAAAAGTGTTTGGGGACCTGGGTCTTGCCCCAGGGGACATGTATCAATGCAAAAAAAAGTTTTAAAAACGGCAGTTTTTTCTGGTGCAGTGATTTTAATAATGCTTAAAGTAAAACAATAAAAGTGTAATATTCCTTTAAATTTCCTACCTGGGGGTGTCTATAGCAGTGTTTCTCAACTCCAGTCCTCAAGGTGCCCCAACAGGTCATGATTTCAGGATTTCCCTTTAGATGAAACAGCTGTGGTGATTACTAAGGCATTGAAACTTGTTAAAATCACCTGTGCAAAATAATGGGGAGCCTGAAAACATGACCTGTTGGGGCGCCTTGAGGACCGGAGTTGAGAAACACTGGTCTATAGTATGCCTGTAAAGTGGTGCATGTTTCCAGTGTTTAGAACAGTCTGACAGCAAAATGACATTTCTAAAGGAAAAAAGTCATTTAAAACTACTCGCAGCTATAATGCATTGTCGGTCTGGTAATACACATAAAAGTTCATTGATAAAAAAAACGGCATGAGATTCCCCCACAGGGGAACCCCGAACCAAAATTAAAAAAAAATGCGTGGGGGTACCCCCAAATTCCATAACAAGCCCTTCAAGTCTGCTATGGATATTAAGGGGAACCCACGTCAAAATGTTTTAAAAAATGGCGTGGGGTCCCCCCAAAAATCTACACCAGACCCTTATCCGAGCATGCAACCTGGCACACAACCACCGTACAAGGGTTGTGGGGATGAGGCCCTTCTCCCTATCTCCCCAAAGCACCCTCCCAATGTTGAGGGCATGTGGCCTGGTATGGTTCTGGAGGGTGGGGGGTTCTCTCTTGTCCCCCCTCTTTTCCTGCGGCCTGCCAGGTTGCGTGCTCCAATAAGGGTCTGGTATGGATTTTTGGGGGGACCCCACGTCATTTTTTTAAACATTTTGTCAGTCGTCCACACTGACACCACTGGCCCAACCGGCTGACTCTCAGGAGATCTCCCCAATGTGCTGACCTGCTCCCGCTGTCCTCTCTCCTTGCTCCCATGCATCCAAAAGGGGTTCCTCCGTGTGTTATGGTAGGATCCTTCCAGCACTAGACATGGGCCAAACAACCCCTGGTTCGGTTTGTGGCAGAACTTTCAAACATAGCAATAGTTTGGAACTGAAGAACAAACCCCATGAAAGTCTATGGGACCCAAATTGGAAAAATCAAAAGTGCCCATTTGGAAGGCGTATATGCAAGTAATTGGGCATACAGTGGTTATGGGGGTCCGGGTACTGCCCTGGGGGACATGTATCAATGAAAAAAAGGTTTGAAAAAAATATCATTTTTAAATGAGCAGTGATGCTTAACCAGTTGCCGCCCACCCACCGTCATAAGACGGCGGGGCAGTGCAGCTCTTGTTCTGGGCCACCAGAACAAGAGCTGTGATGGCAGCACAGAACGGCCACTCTTGTGCGCCCGCGGGGGCGCGTAGTGCGGCGATTGTGGCTGCACCACGTTGCTAGGACACGGTGCGACACGATCTGTGTAAAGAGCTGCGTCCGCGGCTTTTTAACCATGTGATTGGCTGTGTCCAATCCCAGCTGGTCACATGTAAACACGGAGATGCCAGTAATTGGCTCTCTTCGCCTCACACTGACAGAGTGCGTGGAGAGGAGAGCCGATCAGCAGCATCTCCTCACAGGGGGACAGCTAGGGAAGTAATCAGGGCACTGATCATCAGTGCCCTGATTACAATATATAAATAAAGTGGCATAAATAAATAAAATACCATTCCCACCAATGCCAGCATACAGTGCCCACCAATGCCAGTGATCAGAGCCCACCAGTGGCAGCAATCAGTGCCCACAAGTGCCACAAATTAGTGCCCATTAGCCATGCCAGTCAGAGCTGGTAATTAGTGCCACCTATCAGTGCTGCCCATCACTGCTGTCCATCAATGCCCATCAGTGTCACCCATCAGTGCCACCCATCAATGCCCATCAGTGCCCATCTGTACTGCCTATCCATGCCACCTATCCATGCCTACAAGTGCCGCCTCTCAGTGCCCGCCACTGCCGCCTATCAGTGCCCACCAGTGCCGCCTATTAGTGCCCATCCGTGCCACTTAACAATGCCCATCAGGGCTGCCTATCAGTGCTCATCAATGCCACATATCAGTGCCACCTATCAGTGCCCATAAGTGTGGCATATTAGTGCCTCCTCATCAGTGCCACCTCATCAATGCCCATAAGTGCCACCTCAGCAGTGCCCATAAGTGCCGCCTCATCAGTGCCCATAAGTGCCACCTCATCGATGCCCACCAGTTCAGCCTATCAGTGCCCATCAGTGCCGCCTCATCAGCGCAAATCAGTGAAGGCAAAAAATTACTTAGTTACAAAATTGACTGACAGAAAAAAGTAAAAAAACTCTTTTTTTTTTTCAAAATTTTTGGTCTTTTTTTTTGTAAAAAATAAAAAACCCAGCAGTGATTACATACCAGCAAAAGAAAGCTCTATTTGTGTGAAGAAAATGATAAAAAAAAATTGTTTGGGTACAGTGTAGTATGACCGTGCAATTGTCATTCAAAGTGCGACAGCGCTGAAAGCTGAAAAATGGCCTGGGTAGGAAGGGGGTGTTCGTGCCTGGTAGGCAAGTGGTTAAAGTGAAATCATAAAATTGAAAAATAACAATAGAAATGAAAAATTCCTTTCAATTTAGTGCCTGGGGATCCCCTAAGTCTGTCTGCAAAGTGGTGCATCTGTACCGTGTATAGAACCTGCTGCAGCAATAATGACATTTATAAAGCCAACAAAATGACATTTTCCCTGCAAGCTTTCATTATTTTATAAACAATGGCTTGGGGAGCCAGTCTGAATGTTGAGGCCACAATTCAGTGCATTAGGAATTTTTTTTTAGATTTTTTGGTTGAATTCTGGTGTCTGTTTCAAAGTAACAGGTGCGGAGAAATGGACTATGGGTATTGGTGGTGCCTTCACACCATAACCCTATAGAGCAGGGGTCTCAAACTGGTGGCCCTCCAGCTGTTGTGAAACTACAAGTCCCACGAGACATTGCAAGGCTGACAGTTACAAGCATGAATCCCACAGGCAGAGGCATGATGGGACTTGTTGTTTCACAACAGCTGGAGGGCAACCAGTTTAAGACCCCTGTTATAGAGGTACTGTTGATGAATCAAGTAATGGCTGTGCATCATCAAGGAGCAAGTGGCTGATACTGTGTTCAAATAACTCAGCTGACACCTCCATGCCTGATGCTGGGACTATGGCAGTAGTAGCTGTGAACAAGGAGACAGATTAAGCCACTCTGGCAGCTGCCCTCATCTCTGCTTGAGTGACAGAGCATGAGGAGGATGATGATGGCTTAGTAAGCCAGTTCACCACCTCCTCTGCATGCTGTGGCTGAATCACCAAACAGAGGAAATTATGTCCTGCCTGAGAACTGACCATGTCCACCTTTGCCTATGGACACATACGCTGGTGGCCCACTCACAGTGCCATAGGAACGTCTGCCTTTCCTTATTGGCCTCCCAGACATGAAGGAGGGGCTTATTAACAAAATGTAACAAAGTCGGGGAAATGTGTACGTGGATGCACTTTAATTAATGGAAAGTGGTGTTTGGTGCACTTTAAGTTCAGTACTCACTACGCAGACACACTCCACTGACACACTACAATATACTGCAGTAAAACAGCACTGATGCAATGGAATATACTGCATTAAATGTTCAGTAATGCACACTACATTAAACGTTCACTAATGAACTACAATATACTGCAGTATAGGTGCACCAACACACTGCAATATACTGCAGTAAATGTGCATCAACACACTGAAGTATACTGTGTTAACCACTTACCCACTGGGCACTTAAACCCCCTTCCTAACCAGACCAATTTTCAGCTTTCGGTGCTCTCACATTTTGAATGACAATTACTCAGTCATGCAACACTGTACATATATGAAATTTTTGTCTTTTTTTTCACATAAATAGAGCTTTCTTTTGGTGGTATTTAATCACCGCTGAGTTTTATATTTTTTGCGCTATAAAAGAAAAAAGACCGAAAATTCTGTAAAAAAATGCCCTTTTCTTCGTTTCTGTTAAACATTTGCAAATTAGTCATTTTTCTTCATATATTTTGGCCAAAATTTATACTGCTACATATCTTTGGTAAAAATAACCCAAATTTGTGTATATTATTTGGTCTTTGTGAAAGTTATAGAGTCCACAAGGTATGGTGCCAATCTCTGAAAATTGATCACACCTGATGCACTGATGGCCTATCTCATTTCTTAAGACCCTAACAAGCCAGGGAAGTACAAATACCCCCCAAATGACCCCTTTTTGCAAAGTAGACACTCCTTAGTATTTAATTAGCGGCATGGTGAGTTTTTTGAAGTTGTAATTTTTTTCGAACAATTCTTTGCAAAATCAAGATTTTTTTTCTTTTTTTTTTCCACAAAATTGTTATATTAGCATATGCATAGCAAAAATACACCTCAAAACACATTCTACTATTCCTCCTGAGTATGGCGATACCACATGTGTGAGACTTTTACACAGCGTGGCCACATACAGAGGCCCAACATGCAGGGAGCACCGTAAGGCTTTCTTGGAGCATAAATTACACATATAATTTCTTGACTACCTCTTGCACTTTTGAAGGCCCTGGAGAACCAGGACAATGGAAACGACCCAATTTTGGAAAGAAAACACCCCAATGTATAATCTATGAGGCATTTTGAACATGTCATTTTTTTCTACAAGTTTTTGGAAAAAGTGGAAAGAAAATGAAAACATTTCTTACACAATGTTACACAATGTTGTCCATTTACACAATGTTTCTAATACATAGCATGTACATACCAAAAATTACACCCAAAAATAGATTCTCCTACTCCTCCTGTGTACGAAAATACCACATGTGGGAGACTTTTCCACAGCGTGGCCACATAGAAAGGCCCAACATGCAGGGAGCACTGTCAGGTGTTCTAGGGGCATAAGTTTCAAATCTAATTTGACTACCTATTACACTTTTGTGAGGCACTGTAGTGGCATGAATGTGGCATGGATGAGAACTGATGTGGCATGAATGAGCATGAATGGGGATGGATGAGCCGTGGATGGGGATGGCTGAGTATGGATGGGATGACTGAGCATGAATGAGTATGGCTGAGTATGGCTGGGTATGGCTGAGTATGGATGGGTACAGCTAAGTATGGCTGGGTATAGTAGATGGGATGGCTGGGTATGGCTGAGTATGACTGGGTATGACTGAGTATGGCAGGGTATGGCTGAGTACAGCTGAGTAAGGCTGGGTACAGCTGGGTACAGCTGGATATGACTGAGCATGGCTGAGTATGGATGAGTATGGCTGGGTACGGCTGGGTATGGCTGAGTATGACTGGGTATGGCTGAGTATGGCTGAGTATGGCTGGGTATGGCTGGGTATGGCTGAGTATGACTGGGTATGGCTGAGTATGGCTGAGTATGGCTGGGTACGGCTGAGTATGGCTGGGTACGGCTGGGTATGGCTGAGTATGGCTTGGGTATGGCTGAGTATGGCTGGGTACGGCTGGGTAAGGCTGAGTACGGCTGGGTACGGCTGGGTATGGCTGAGTACGGCTGGGTATGGCTGGGTATGGCTGAATATGGCTGAGTATGGCTGGGTACGCTGAGTATGGCTCGGTACGCCTGGGTATGGCTGAGTACGGCTGGGTATGGCTGGGTAAGGCTGAGTATTGCTGGGTATTGCTGGGTATGGCTGGGTACGGCTGGGTATGGCTAAGTATGGATAGGTATGGCTAATTATGGATGGGGTGGATGGGATGACTGAGCATGGATGGATAAGTATTTCTGAGGATGGATGGATGATTGAGCATGGATGGATGGATGAGTATGCTGAGTATGGATGGCTGAGTATGCTGAGTATGCATGGCTGAGCATGGATGGATGGATGAGTATGTTAAGTATGGATGAGTATGGATGGGTGAGCATGGATGGATGGATGAGTATGCTGAGTATGGATGAGTATGGATGGGTGAGCATGGATGGATGGATGAGTATGCTGAGTATGGATGGGTATGCATGGATGGCTGATTATGGATGAATGGATGGATGGCTGGAATGGGCACATATCAGCGCTGTGGGCACTACACATTCAGCTCACAGCGCTGCTGCCACCGATCTCTCCCCTCTCTGCTCACGCTGTACAGATTGGTACAGAGAAGGGAGAGAGGAACCGAATGTGACATCAGTTTGTTTACAAGTGATCGCTCCCTCATTTGATGGAGCGATCATTTGGTAAATGGCCGCTATCAGTGGCCGTTTAAGTGATCCATGATGCACTGGGTCCTCTGGACCCGGCCGTCATGGATATTCCCGGGTGCATGCCCTAGGGATTCTGGGAGGACGTCAATATACGCCCTCCCAGAGTTATCGAGCCGCGTTGTAGCCGTCATTTGGCTATAGCATGGTCGGCAAGTGGTTAAACATGCACTAATGCACTGAGATATACTGCATTGAAATATACTGCGGTAAATGTGCACCAACGCAATGAAATATACTGCGTTAAACATGCACTAAGGCACTGAAATATACTGCGGTAACTGTGTACCAACACACTGAAATATATTGCAATAACACACTGCAATATACTGCAGTATACATGCCCTGACAAAATAAAATGACACTAAAGTAAAAATGAATGGTCGCACTACACTCACATTGCACTATCACTATATTCACACTAAACTCTGATACTAAAGTAAAAATGAATGGTCACCCTACACGTATTCTTTACTATCACTAGATTCTCACTATACTATACTATACTTTGCACTCACAATAGAACCACAATAGTCCACTTTAGCACACTAACTCGCTAGGGAAGAATATTTTTATAGTGTGGGGCAGGACTAAGAGCAATGAGCCATGATTGGATAAAGTCATTGTGACAGTGTCCAATCATGAATCCGACGTGCTCTGTGCCCTGATTGGGAAAATCTTTCATTGCTTCAGCCAATCAGGGCTTGCAATGCACTGTGTGGCGGCACAGTGCATTGTGGTCATTCGGTGGGCCGAACAAATGGTCGAATGCCCTGACAATTTAGATGTTTGTCGAATGGGCGAATGTTCGCCCCAAACTCATGCTCAGCCTGAACCGTTCACCTAATGCCACGTACAAACGAGCAAATTTCTCATTGGAAAAATATATGATGGCTTTTACAACGGGATTTCGCTTTGGCTTGCATACACACGGTCCCGCAAAAGTTGAAATTACGACCGTCAAGAATGCGTTGACGTACAACACTATGATGAGCCAAGAAAATTAAGTTCAATGCTTCCGAGCATGTGACGAATTGTTTCCGAGCATGCGTAGGGATGTTGCGCGTCGGAATTGCCACAGACGAATGTATTTTCGTTTCCCTACCGAAAAATTGAGAGCATGCTCTCAATCTTTTGCTGGCTGGAATTCCGCCAGCAAAAGACCAATAGAGCATACACACGGTCGCATTTTCCACCGAAAAACTCTCATTCAGGGGAGGAGTCCCCAGACTGTCAGAATACAATAGCATATAGGGGAGTATGCAGGAATCTGTACTTTTTTTTTTTTTTTTTCGTTCAGCCCACTGCTTGAATGAAAAAAAAAAGCACCGTGTATACCAGCTTTATCCCTTTGTTAAATGCTCCTAGAGCTTAGGTGCATTTAGACGCATTTATACGCATCAACCATTTTTTACTGCTCCTCTCCAATGCTCCTCTCCTGAACGCGCTGGACCTTGGTTTTTTCTGCCTCTAAATGCTCCAAAAAAAAAAGTCAAAGGCCCCTAAAAAGGGGCATTTTTGATGCCTAGTGTGCATGAGGCCCTAAAGAAAAACATCTGGGAATTGACTGGTTAACACAGAGACACAAAAGGCTCCGAAACTTGGTTTCTCCGTGCAACTCGACATCACACAGAATAGGGGGGGAATTACAGTTCATTCTGTAGCAAATGAAAAGAAGAAAGAAACTGGAAAACAATATTTTAATTGCAGATTATATTACATTGTTCTCCCCCCATCTTCCTCCAAATTACCACCATCTGTACAATTCTTTCCTTAACCCATTCTGTTCTCACCCCCGTACAACCCTCTATAGAGCAGAGCAATTTTTACATTTCTGCTGTTTGATCGGCAATATCTTTATCATTACAATAAAACAGGCAGTGCAGTGCCACACACATACATAGATGCACCTTAATAAAAAATTACAAATTATATCAAGTGCAATATCAAAAACTGAACATATGCATTCAATGTCCAAAAACAGGTAAGTAAAAAGTCCCAAAAACACTTCCAGTGCCAAAGTAAGCAGGTTAATTTTACATATAAAAGCTTAATTTTAACTACTGGTCAATCTGGGATAATGACACAAAGTCAAAATAGTGGCGCTAAATGTTTGTGCACAAGGAGTATTAAATCCCCTAAAGTGACATGTGACTCACAATTTACAAATGAGAATATAACTGACATGTGCTAAATAGGGATGAGCTTCGAGTTCGAGTCGAACTCATGTTCGACTCGAACATTGGCTGTTCGCAAGTTCGCTGAACAGCGAACAATTTGGGGTGTTCGCGGCAAATTCGAATGCCACGGAACACCCTTTAAAAGTCTATGGGAGAAATCAAAAGTGCTAATTTTAAAGGCTTATATGCAAGTTATTGTCATAAAAAGTGTTTGGGGACCTCGGTCCTGCCCCAGGGGACATGGATCAATGCAAAAAAAAGTTTTAAAAACGGCTGTTTTTTCAGGAGCAGTGATTTTAATAATGCTTAAAGTCAAACAATAAAAGTGTAATATCCCTTTAAATTTCATAGCTGGGGGGGTGTCTATAGTATGCCTGTAAAAGGGCGCATGTTTCCTGTGTTTAGAACAGTCTGACAGCAAAATTACATTTTGAAGGAAAAAAGACATTTAAAACTACTCGCGGCTATTGCATTGCCGGTCCGACAATACACATAAAAGTTCATTGATAAAAACGGCATGGAAATTCCCCACAGGAGAACCCCGAACCAAAATTTTTTAAAAAAATGACGTGGGGGTCCCCCTAAATTCCATACCAGGCCCTTCAGGTCTGGTATGGATATTAAGAAGAACCCCGGCCAAAATTAAAAAAAAAAATGACGTGGGGGTCTCCCTAAATTCCATACCAGACCCTTCAGGTCTGGTATGGATTTTAAGGGGAACCCCGCGCCAAAAAAAAAAAAACGGCATGGGGTCCCCCCAAAAATCCATACCAGCGCCCCCCCTCCTGAATCATACCAGGCCACATGCCCTCAACATTGGGAGGGTGCTTTGGGGTAGCCCCCAAAACACCTTGTCCCCATGTTGATGAGGACAAGGGCCTCATCCCCACAACCCTGGCCGGTGGTTGTGGGGGTATGCGGGCGGGGGGCTTATCGGAATCTGGAAGCCCCCTTTAACAAGGGGACCCCCAGATCCCGGCCCCCCCGTGTGAAATGGTAAGGGGGTACAAAAGTACCCCTACCATTTCACTAAAAAACTGTCAAAAATGTTAAAAATGACAAGAGACAGTTTTTGACAATTCTTTTATTTAAATGCTTCTTCTTTCTTCTATCTTCCTTCATCTTCTTCTTCTGGTTCTTCTGGCTCTTCTGGTTCTTCCTCCAGCGTTCTCGTCCAGCATCTCCTCCGTGGCATCTTCTATCTTCTTCACCTCGGGCCGCTCCGCACTCATGGCATGGGGGGAGGCTCCTGCTCTTCTCTTCATCTTCTTCTCTTCTTCATCTTCTTCTTCATCTTCTTCTTTTCTTCTCTTCTTCTCTTCTTCATCTTCTTCTCCGGGCCGCTCCGCATTCATGCTGGCATGGATGGAGGCTCCCGCTGTGTGACGGCGTCTCCTCGTCTGACGGTTCTTAAATAACGGGGGCGGGGCCATCCGGTGACCCCGCCCCCTCTGATGCACTGGATATGACGGAACTTCCCTGTGGCATTCCCCGTGACGTCACAGGGAAGTCCCGTCAAGTCCCGTCAGAAGATGAAGAGAAGAGCGGGAGCCTCCCCCCATGCCATGGGTGCGGGGCGGCCTGAGGAGAAGAAGATAGAAGATGCCGTGGAGGAGATGCTGGACGAGAACGCCGGAGGAAGAACCAAGAGAACCAGAAGAAGAAGAAGAAGATGAAGGAAGATAGAAGAAAGAACAAGCATTTAAATAAAGGATTTGTCAAAAACTGCCTCTTGTCATTTTTAACATTTTTGACAGTTTTTTTGTGAAATGGTAGGCCCTTACCATTTCACACAGGGGGGGCCGGGATCTGGGGGTCACCTTGTTAAAGAGGGCTTCCAGATTCCAATAAGCCCCCTGCCCGTAGACCCCCACAACCACCAGCCAGGGTCGTGGGGATGAGGCCCTTGTCCTCATCAACATGGGGACAAGGTGTTTTGGGGGGCTACCCCAAAGCACCCTCCCAATGTTGAGAGCATGTGGCCTGGTACGGTTCAGGAGGGGGGGCGCTCTCTCGTCCCCCCCTCTTTTCCTGCTGCCTGCCAGGTTGCATACTCGGATAAGGGTCTGGTATGGATTTTTGGGGGGACCCCACGCTGTTTTTTTTTTTTGGCGCGGGGTTCCCCTTAAAATCCGTACCTGACCTGAAGGGTCTGGTATGGAATTTAGGGGTACCCCCACGTAATTTTTTTTTTTAATTTTGGCCGTGGTTCCCCTTAATATCCATACCAGACCTGAAGGGCCTGGTATGGAATTTAGGGGGACCCCCACTTCATTTTTTTTTTAAATTTTGGTTCGGGGTTCCCCTGTGGGGCATTCCCATGCCGTTTTTATCAATGAACTTCTATGTGTATTGTCGGACCGGCAATGCAATAGCCGCAAGTAGTTTTAAATGTCTTTTTTCCTTCGAAATGTCATTTTGTTGTCAGACTGTTCTAAGCACAGGAAACATGCGCCCCTTTACAGGCATACTATAGACACCCCCTAGCTACAAAATTTAAAGGGTTATTACACTTTTATTGCTTGACTTTAAGCATTATTAAAATCACTGCTCCTGAAAAAACGGCCATTTTTAAAACTTTTTTTGCATTGATCCATGTCCCCTGGGGCAGGACCCAGGTCCCCAAACACTTTTTATGACAATAACTTGCATATAAGCCTTTAAAATTAGCACTTTTGATTATTCATGTTCGTGTCCCATAGACTTTAACGGTGTTCGTGTGTTCGAACGAACTTTTTTCCTGTTCTCATGTTCTGGTGCGAACCGAACAGGGGGGTGTTCGGCTCATCCGTAATGCTAAAATATAATAAATGCTAAAGCACTAAATTGACAAATAGCACTAAACACCCTGTGACAAGTGAAGTGATATGATGTAGCTAGTGAAGCTACAAAAGAACAAAAAAAATGTATCCAAAATATAAAAAATAAAGTCCATAAAATATTGAAGAGAATCTATAGTCGATGTGAAGATCTCTTAATCTATTCACCACACCAATGTGTCTGTGATTCCACTCCCCTAAAGAAACGCACTCACCGAATTCCAATGCCTACATTCTCATGTTAAACTAAAGCGCATTTAAACCACGTGGATAGTTTTTGAGCAAGCATCTGAACTCCAGCCGTGCGTCTCATATAATCTCCACATGTGAATGTGGCCGTTTTATCCGCTGCTCTGGAGGCTTTGAAAGGCTTACCTTAGTCACTTTTGCTGTCTTTTAACTTGTACCATGTGAGTTTAAATCTTGGAGGCTGTTTAGTGTTTTCATTAAAGCTTTGTTTATGGTATTACACTATTGGTACACTTTTTTATTCACATGTGGAGATTACATGAGACGCACGGCTGGAGTTCAGATGCTTGCTCTAAAACCCTATCCATGTGGTTTAAATGCGCTTTAGCCTAACAGGAGAATGTAGGCATTGGAAATTGGTGAGTGCGTTTCTTTAGGGGAGTGGAATCACAGACACATTGGTGTGGTGAATGAATTAAGAGATCTTCACATCGACTATAGATCCTCTTCAATATTTTATGGACTTTATTTTTTATATTTTTATATTTATATTTTTTATAAAAGTGTAATATCCCTTTAAATTTCGTACCTGGGGGGTGTCTATAGTATGCCTGTAAAGGGGAGCATGTTTCCCGTGTTTAGAACAGTCTGACAGCAAAATTACATTTCAAAGGGAAAAAAAGTCATTTAACCACTTAACAACCGGCCCATAGCCAAATGACGGCTACAGGGCGGTTGTTTAACTCTGGGAGGACGTCCAGGGACGTCCTCCCAGAATTCTGCTCTCGCGCGCCCCCTAGGGCGCGCACTCGAGAGCATCACAGATCCCGGTAAATGGCCGCTGATCGCGGCCGTTTACCATGTGATCGCTCCGTCAAATGACGGAGCGATCACATGTAAACAAACCGGCGTCATCTGATGACGCCGGTTCTTCTCCTCCCCCTCTCCTCCCCTCCTGTGTACCGATCGGTACACAGTGACCGAAGAGGCGGATGGATGGATGGCTGCAGCGTTGTGGGCTGCATCTGTAGTGCCCACAGCGCTGCACAGAGACATCCAGCCATCCATCCATCCATGCTCAGCCATCCCTACTACTCTGCATGCCCTGCAATGCTGTGCAATACTCTGCAATTCCCTCTGCAATACCCCGCAATACTCTGCCATACCCTGGAATACCCCGCAATACTCTGCCATACCCTGCAATACCCCGCAATACTCTGCCATACCCTGCAATACTCCGCAATACTCTGCCATACCCTGCAATACTCTGCCATACCCCGCAATACTCTGCCATACCCTGCAATACTCCGCAATACTCTGCCATACCCCGCAATACTCTGCCATACCCTGCAATACTCCGCAATACTCTGCCATACCCTGCAATACCCCGCAATACTCTGCCATACCCCGCAATACTCTGCCATACCCTGCAATACCCCGCAATACTCTGCCATACCCCGCAATACTCTGCCATACCCTGCAATACCTCGCAATACTCTGCCATACCCTGCAATACCCCAAAATACTCTGCCATACCCCGCAATACTCTGCCATACCCTGGAATACCCCGCAATACTCTGCCATACCCTGGAATACCCCGCAATACTCTGCCATACCCCGCAATACTCTGCCATACCCTGGAATACCCCACAATACTCTGCCATACCCTGCAATACCCCGCAATACTCTGCCATACCCTGCAATACCCCGAAATACTCTGCCATACCCTGCAATACCCCGCAATACTCTGCCATACCCCGCAATACTCTGCCATACCCCGCAATACTTTGCCATACCCTGCGATACTCTGCCATACCCCGCAATACTCTGCCATACCCTGCAATACCCCGCAATACTCTGCCATACCCTGGAATACCCCGCAATACTCTGCCATACCCTGCAATACCCTGAAATACCCTGAAATATCCCGCAATACCCAGCCATACTCTGCAATACTCAGTGATACCCAGCCATACTCTGCCATACCCAGCCATGCTCTGCAATACCCCACAAAAATCTGCAATACTCTGCCATAACCCGCAATACTCTGCCATACCCAGCCATACTCTGCAATACCCAGCCATACTCTGCAATACTCGGTGATACCCAGCCATACTCTGCAATACCCAGCCATGCTCTGCAATACTCGGTGATACCCAGCCATACTCTGCAATACTCGGTGATACCCAGCCATACTCTGCCATACCCAGTCATACTCGGCGATACTCTGCAATACCCAGCCATGCTCAGCCGTACCCAGCCTCTGTATGTGGCCAGGCTGTGGAAGTCTCACACATGTGGTATCACCGTACTCAGGAATAGTAGGAGAATCTATTTTGGGGGGTCATTTTTGGTATATACATGCTATGTGTTAGAAATATTGTATAAATGGACAACTTTGTGTTAAAAAAAAAAAAAGCGTTTTAACCACTTCCCGCCTTCCGTCATACGACGTCCTTGACTTTGTGCGGTGATATCTGAATGATGGGTGCAGCTACAGGCATCATTCAGATATCATCTTTTTCAGCCGGCAATTCCCTACACCATAAGAATGATCGTAGCGGCTGTTACACTGCTTGATCGTTCTTACGGGAGGCGAGAGGGGACGCCCCCCCTCCCGCCGCCCTCCGGTGCTTCTACCGACTCACCGCTATGATCGAAGCCAGGATCTTTTTTTTTTTTTTTAATTTCAGGAACAGCCTAGAGGTGAGATGTGGGGTCTTATTGACCCCATATCTCACTGTAAAGAGGACCTGTCATGCCATATTCCTATTACAAGGGATGTTTACATTCCTTGTAATAGGAATAAAAGTGATCAAAAATTTTTTTTTTTTGGAAAAAAACCGGTGGTTGTGGGGGTATGCGGGCGGGGGGCTTATCGGAATCTGGAAGCCCCCTTTAACAAGGGGACCCCCAGATCCCGGCCCCCCCGTGTGAAATGGTAAGGGGGTACAAAAGTACCCCTACCATTTCACTAAAAAACTGTCAAAAATGTTAAAAATGACAAGAGACAGTTTTTGACAATTCTTTTATTTAAATGCTTCTTCTTTCTTCTATCTTCCTTCATCTTCTTCTTCTGGTTCTTCTGGCTCTTCTGGTTCTTCCTCCAGCGTTCTCGTCCAGCATCTCCTCCGCGGCATCTTCTATCTTCTTCACCTCGGGCCGCTCCGCACTCATGGCATGGGGGGAGGCTCCTGCTCTTCTCTTCATCTTCTTCTCTTCTTCATCTTCTTCTTCATCTTCTTCTTTTCTTCTCTTCTTCTCTTCTTCATCTTCTTCTCCGGGCCGCTCCGCATTCATGCTGGCATGGATGGAGGCTCCCGCTGTGTGACGGCGTCTCCTCGTCTGACGGTTCTTAAATAACGGGGGCGGGGCCATCCGGTGACCCCGCCCCCTCTGATGCACTGGATATGACGGAACTTCCCTGTGGCATTCCCCGTGACGTCACAGGGAAGTCCCGTCAAGTCCCGTCAGAAGATGAAGAGAAGAGCGGGAGCCTCCCCCCATGCCATGGGTGCGGGGCGGCCTGAGGAGAAGAAGATAGAAGATGCCGTGGAGGAGATGCTGGACGAGAACGCCGGAGGAAGAACCAAGAGAACCAGAAGAAGAAGAAGAAGATGAAGGAAGATAGAAGAAAGAACAAGCATTTAAATAAAGGATTTGTCAAAAACTGCCTCTTGTCATTTTTAACATTTTTGACAGTTTTTTTGTGAAATGGTAGGCCCTTACCATTTCACACAGGGGGGGCCGGGATCTGGGGGTCACCTTGTTAAAGAGGGCTTCCAGATTCCAATAAGCCCCCTGCCCGTAGACCCCCACAACCACCAGCCAGGGTCGTGGGGATGAGGCCCTTGTCCTCATCAACATGGGGACAAGGTGTTTTGGGGGGCTACCCCAAAGCACCCTCCCAATGTTGAGAGCATGTGGCCTGGTACGGTTCAGGAGGGGGGGCGCTCTCTCGTCCCCCCCTCTTTTCCTGCTGCCTGCCAGGTTGCATACTCGGATAAGGGTCTGGTATGGATTTTTGGGGGGACCCCACGCTGTTTTTTTTTTTTGGCGCGGGGTTCCCCTTAAAATCCGTACCTGACCTGAAGGGTCTGGTATGGAATTTAGGGGTACCCCCACGTAATTTTTTTTTTTAATTTTGGCCGTGGTTCCCCTTAATATCCATACCAGACCTGAAGGGCCTGGTATGGAATTTAGGGGGACCCCCACTTCATTTTTTTTTTAAATTTTGGTTCGGGGTTCCCCTGTGGGGCATTCCCATGCCGTTTTTATCAATGAACTTCTATGTGTATTGTCGGACCGGCAATGCAATAGCCGCAAGTAGTTTTAAATGTCTTTTTTCCTTCGAAATGTCATTTTGTTGTCAGACTGTTCTAAGCACAGGAAACATGCGCCCCTTTACAGGCATACTATAGACACCCCCTAGCTACAAAATTTAAAGGGTTATTACACTTTTATTGCTTGACTTTAAGCATTATTAAAATCACTGCTCCTGAAAAAACGGCCATTTTTAAAACTTTTTTTGCATTGATCCATGTCCCCTGGGGCAGGACCCAGGTCCCCAAACACTTTTTATGACAATAACTTGCATATAAGCCTTTAAAATTAGCACTTTTGATTATTCATGTTCGTGTCCCATAGACTTTAACGGTGTTCGTGTGTTCGAACGAACTTTTTTCCTGTTCTCATGTTCTGGTGCGAACCGAACAGGGGGGTGTTCGGCTCATCCGTAATGCTAAAATATAATAAATGCTAAAGCACTAAATTGACAAATAGCACTAAACACCCTGTGACAAGTGAAGTGATATGATGTAGCTAGTGAAGCTACAAAAGAACAAAAAAAATGTATCCAAAATATAAAAAATAAAGTCCATAAAATATTGAAGAGGATCTATAGTCGATGTGAAGATCTCTTAATCTATTCACCACACCAATGTGTCTGTGATTCCACTCCCCTAAAGAAACGCACTCACCGAATTCCAATGCCTACATTCTCATGTTAAACTAAAGCGCATTTAAACCACGTGGATAGTTTTTGAGCAAGCATCTGAACTCCAGCCGTGCGTCTCATATAATCTCCACATGTGAATGTGGCCGTTTTATCCGCTGCTCTGGAGGCTTTGAAAGGCTTACCTTAGTCACTTTTGCTGTCTTTTAACTTGTACCATGTGAGTTTAAATCTTGGAGGCTGTTTAGTGTTTTCATTAAAGCTTTGTTTATGGTATTACACTATTGGTACACTTTTTTATTCACATGTGGAGATTACATGAGACGCACGGCTGGAGTTCAGATGCTTGCTCTAAAACCCTATCCATGTGGTTTAAATGCGCTTTAGCCTAACAGGAGAATGTAGGCATTGGAAATTGGTGAGTGCGTTTCTTTAGGGGAGTGGAATCACAGACACATTGGTGTGGTGAATGAATTAAGAGATCTTCACATCGACTATAGATCCTCTTCAATAATTTATGGACTTTATTTTTTATATTTTGGATACATTTTTTTTTGTTCTTTTGTAGCTTCACTAACTACATCATATCACTTCACTTGTCACAGGGTGTTTAGTGCTATTTGTCAATTTAGTGCTTTAGAATTTATTATATTTTAGCACGTCAGTTATATTCTCATTTGTAAATTGTGAGTCACGTGTCACTTTAAGGGATTTAATACTCCTTGTGCACAAACATTTAGCGCTGCTATTTTGACTTTGTGTCATTATCCCAGATTGACCAGTAGTTAAAATTCAGCTTTTATATTTGATCCTTTTAAGTGGCAGCTTCCACATACTCTGTATCTATCCAGAGGCGCAGTGGCGGTATTTTGAGTAGTGGCGCCCTTTTTTTTTCAATTATACCCAGAGGATTACACAGGTTAATTTTACACCAACTTATTAAATTGCTCCAATTTCACTTGTGTATCAGAGAAAACACCAACCACCACCTTCTTGTGACGCAAAGACTGGATAGATATTTTTTCTACAACAAATACAGTATCAATCGCATGTGTTAAAATATGGATCCTTCCAGGTATGTTCACCAGCCTCAAGCCTCTTCCGCTCAATGGCACACATGTTCAGTCCTAGGACCCCCTGTGAATCTCCGATTGGATGAAACACATAGGAGCAGAGGCTGATGTCACACCACTGCACAATCCTGGGTCGGCAGCAACTGTCCGTATGAGTTGGATTGCTTTTAAAGTTGTATTTTACTGGTTTGTGATAGTGCTTTGCTTTTGCGGTGAATTCTGCTGTGCGAGATGGGAACTAGTTGTTTCTCTGGAAGCCCAGATCCTGGATCTAGAAAATCAGGTGGCAACTAGGGATAAGCTTCGAGTTCGAGTCGAACTCATGTTCGACTCGAACATCGGCTGTTTGCAAGTTTGCCGAACAGCGAACAATTTGGGGTGTTCGCGGCAAATTTGAATGCCGCAGAACACCCTTTAAAAGTCTATGGGAGAAATCAAAAGTGCTAATTTTAAAGGCTTATATGCATGGTATTGTCATAAAAAGTGTTTGGGGACCTGGGTCCTGCCCCCTGGACATGGATCAATGCAAAAAAAAGTTTTAAAAACGGCCATTTTTTCGGGAGCAGTGATTTTAATAATACTTAAAGTGAAACAATAAAAGTGTAATATCCCTTTAAATTTCGTACCTGGGGGGTGTCTATAGTATGCCTGTAAAGGGGAGCATGTTTCCCGTGTTTAGAACAGTCTGACAGCAAAATTACATTTCAAAGGGAAAAAAAGTCATTTAACCACTTAACAACCGGCCCATAGCCAAATGACGGCTACAGGGCGGTTGTTTAACTCTGGGAGGACGTCCAGGGACGTCCTCCCAGAATTCTGCTCTCGCGCGCCCCCTAGGGCGCGCACTCGAGAGCATCACAGATCCCGGTAAATGGCCGCTGATCGCGGCCGTTTACCATGTGATCGCTCCGTCAAATGACGGAGCGATCACATGTAAACAAACCGGCGTCATCTGATGACGCCGGTTCTTCTCCTCCCCCTCTCCTCCCCTCCTGTGTACCGATCGGTACACAGTGACCGAAGAGGCGGATGGATGGATGGCTGCAGCGTTGTGGGCTGCATCTGTAGTGCCCACAGCGCTGCACAGAGACATCCAGCCATCCATCCATCCATGCTCAGCCATCCCTACTACTCTGCATGCCCTGCAATGCTGTGCAATACTCTGCAATTCCCTCTGCAATACCCCGCAATACTCTGCCATACCCTGGAATACCCCGCAATACTCTGCCATACCCTGCAATACCCCGCAATACTCTGCCATACCCTGCAATACTCCGCAATACTCTGCCATACCCTGCAATACTCTGCCATACCCCGCAATACTCTGCCATACCCTGCAATACTCCGCAATACTCTGCCATACCCCGCAATACTCTGCCATACCCTGCAATACTCCGCAATACTCTGCCATACCCTGCAATACCCCGCAATACTCTGCCATACCCCGCAATACTCTGCCATACCCTGCAATACCCCGCAATACTCTGCCATACCCCGCAATACTCTGCCATACCCTGCAATACCTCGCAATACTCTGCCATACCCTGCAATACCCCAAAATACTCTGCCATACCCCGCAATACTCTGCCATACCCTGGAATACCCCGCAATACTCTGCCATACCCTGGAATACCCCGCAATACTCTGCCATACCCCGCAATACTCTGCCATACCCTGGAATACCCCACAATACTCTGCCATACCCTGCAATACCCCGCAATACTCTGCCATACCCTGCAATACCCCGAAATACTCTGCCATACCCTGCAATACCCCGCAATACTCTGCCATACCCCGCAATACTCTGCCATACCCCGCAATACTTTGCCATACCCTGCGATACTCTGCCATACCCCGCAATACTCTGCCATACCCTGCAATACCCCGCAATACTCTGCCATACCCTGGAATACCCCGCAATACTCTGCCATACCCTGCAATACCCTGAAATACCCTGAAATATCCCGCAATACCCAGCCATACTCTGCAATACTCAGTGATACCCAGCCATACTCTGCCATACCCAGCCATGCTCTGCAATACCCCACAAAAATCTGCAATACTCTGCCATAACCCGCAATACTCTGCCATACCCAGCCATACTCTGCAATACCCAGCCATACTCTGCAATACTCGGTGATACCCAGCCATACTCTGCAATACCCAGCCATGCTCTGCAATACTCGGTGATACCCAGCCATACTCTGCAATACTCGGTGATACCCAGCCATACTCTGCCATACCCAGTCATACTCGGCGATACTCTGCAATACCCAGCCATGCTCAGCCGTACCCAGCCTCTGTATGTGGCCAGGCTGTGGAAGTCTCACACATGTGGTATCACCGTACTCAGGAATAGTAGGAGAATCTATTTTGGGGGGTCATTTTTGGTATATACATGCTATGTGTTAGAAATATTGTATAAATGGACAACTTTGTGTTAAAAAAAAAAAAAGCGTTTTAACCACTTCCCGCCTTCCGTCATACGACGTCCTTGACTTTGTGCGGTGATATCTGAATGATGGGTGCAGCTACAGGCATCATTCAGATATCATCTTTTTCAGCCGGCAATTCCCTACACCATAAGAATGATCGTAGCGGCTGTTACACTGCTTGATCGTTCTTACGGGAGGCGAGAGGGGACGCCCCCCCTCCCGCCGCCCTCCGGTGCTTCTACCGACTCACCGCTATGATCGAAGCCAGGATCTTTTTTTTTTTTTTTTATTTCAGGAACAGCCTAGAGGTGAGATGTGGGGTCTTATTGACCCCATATCTCACTGTAAAGAGGACCTGTCATGCCATATTCCTATTACAAGGGATGTTTACATTCCTTGTAATAGGAATAAAAGTGATCAAAAATTTTTTTTTTTTGGAAAAAAGTGTCAAACTAAAATAAATAAAGTAAAATGAACAATAAAAAAAAATAAAAATTTTTTAAAGCGCCCCTGTCCGTGTGCTCGCATGCAGAAGCGAACGCATACGTAAGTCCCGCCCACATATGAAAACGGTGTTCAAACCACACATGTGAGGTATCGCTGCGATCGGTAGAGCGAGAGCAATAATTTTGGCCCTAGACCTCCTCTGTAACTCAAAATTTGTAACCAGTAAAAAATTTTAAAGCGTCGCCTATGGGGATTTTTAAGTGGTGAAGTTTGGCGCCATTCCACAAGCGTGTGCAATTTTGAAAGGTGACATGTTAGGTATCTATTAACTCGGCGTAACTTCATCTTTCATATTATGCAAAAGCATTGGGCTAACCTTACTGTTTTGTTTTTTTTTAAAGCAAAAAACAGTTTTTTTTCCAAAAAAAACGCGTTCCAAAAATTGCTGCGCAAATATCGTGCGAGATAAAAAGTTGCAATGACCGCTATTGTATTCTCTAGGGTCTTTGCTAAAAAAACATATGTAATGTTTTGGGGTTCTATGTAATTTTCTAGCAAATAAATGATGATTTTTACATGTAGGAGAGAAATGTCAGAATTGGCCTGGGTGCTCCAGAACGCCTGAAGGTGCTCCCCTGCATGTTGGGCCTCTGTATGTGGCCACGCTGTGTAAAAGTCTCACACATGTGGTATCGCCGTACTCGGGAGTAATAGCAGAATGTGTTTTGGGGTGTAATTTGTGGTATGCATATGAGAAATAACCTGCTAATATGACAATTTTGTGAAAAAAAAAAAAAGAAAAAAAAAAAACTTGATTTTGCAAAGAATTGTGGGAAAAAATGACAACTTCAAAAAACTCATCATGCATCTTTCTAAATACCTTGAAATGTCTTCTTTCCAAAAAAGGGTCATTTGGGGGGTATTTGTACTTTTCTGGCATGTTAGGGTCTCAAGAAATGAGATAGGCCGTCAGTACTTCAGGTGTGATCAATTTTCAGATATTGGTACCATAGCTTGTGGACGCTATAACTTTCACAAAGACCAAATAATATACACTAATTTGGGTTATTTTTACCAAAGATATGTAGCGGTATAAATTTTGGCCAAAATATATGAAGAAAAATTACTAATTTTCAAAATTTTATAACAGAAATGAAGAAAAATTTATTTATTTTACAGATTTTTCGGTCTTTTTTCTTTTATAGCGCAAAAAATAAAGAACCCAGCGGTGATTAAATACCACCAAAAGAAAGCTCTATTTGTGTGAAAAAAAGGACAAAAAATTCATATAGATACAGTGTTGCATGACTGAGTAATTGTCATTCAAAATGTGAGAGCACCAAAAGCTGAAAATTGGTCTGGTTATTAAGGGGGTTTAAGTGCCCAGTGGTCAAGTGGTTAAACTACTCGCGGCTATTAATGAATTGCCAGTCCAACAATACACATAAAAGTTCATTGATAAAAATGGCATAGGAATTCCCCACAGGGGAACCCCGAACCAAAATTAAAAAAAAAAATGACGTGGGGGTCCCCCTAAATTCCATACCAGGCCCTTCAGGTCTGGTATGGATATTAAGGGGAACCCCAGCCAAAATTAAAAAAAAATGACTTGGGGTCCCTCTCAAAATCTATACCAGACCCTTCAGGTCTGGTATGGATTTTAAGGGGAACCCCGTGCCAAAATTTAAAAAAAATGGCATGGGTCCCCCAAAAATCCATACCAGACCCTTATCCGAGCACGCAACCTGGCAGGCCGCAGGAAAAGAGGGGGGACGAGAGAGCGCCCCCCCTCCTGAACCGTACCAGGCCACATGCCCTCAACATTGGGAGGGTGCTTTAGGGTAGCCCCCAAAACACCTTGTCCCCATGTTGTTGGGGACAAGGGCCTCATCCCCACAACCCTTGTCCGGTGGTTGTGGGGGTCTGTGGGTGGGGGGCTTATCGGAATCTGGAAGCCCCCTTTAACAAGGGGACCCCCAGATCCCGGCCCTCCCCCCTGTGTGAAATGGTAAGGGGTTCCATTTCACTAAAAAAGTGTCAAAAATGTTAAAAATGACAAGAGACAGTTTTTGACAATTCCTTTATTTAAATGCTTCTTCTTTCTTCTATCTTCCTTTGGTTTCTTCCTCCATCTTCTTCTTCTTCTGGTTCTTCTGGCTCTTCCTCCGGTGTTCTCATCCAGCATCTTCCTCTGCGGCGTCGGTGTCTTCTTCCCTTCTTCTCCGCATCCATGATGGCATGGAGGGAGGCTCCCGCTGTGTGACTCTTCTCTCTTCATCTTCTTCTCTTCATCTTCTTCTGTTCATCATCTTCTCTTCATCTTCTTCTCTTCATCTTCTTTTCGGCCGCTCCGCATCCATGATGGCATGGAGGGAGGCTCCAGCTGTGTGACGCTTCTCCTATTCTGACGGTTCTTAAATAATGGGGGGGTAGAGCCACCCGGTGACCCCGCCTCCCTCTGACGCACGGGGACTTGACAGGGACTTCCCTGTGGCATTCCCGTGACGTATATATATATATATATATATATATATATATATATATATCCATACAACAGTACTGTACATGATATTTAGTCAAACATCCGGTATGCACATTTCCAAAGCGTTTCGACATGCGTCTTCTTTAGGGGATTACTTGCTGTCAAAAAATATATGCAATATATGCATTGTTTGATAACACACAAAATATATATATGCATAACATTCCTTTTATTCACTAGTAGAATTAGAATTTATGAGATATGGTTACCAATGAATGGTGAAAATGGACAATCTCCTGAACAGAGTTATTCTAAAAAGTCTGTCAGATGATACCGTGCCTTGGCATCCTATAAACTCCTAGAGAGAGTACTCCGCCCTTATTTGACTTACAAGGAGTCACGCTGAAAAAGCAGCCAGTGAGAGAGGGAAAGGGAGAGCACCGTCAGCTGCAGCACCAATGAATATCAAATGAGTTTACGTTCACTTTTAATCTAAACCGCAATTAGGCTATTAATTAAGTTTACTTGAAATTATTCTATATTACATATCCGAGGTGTGACTAGAGGACCCCATGTTAAAAAAACTAGTGACAAGTACCAAAATAATAAAATATAATATGAATATGAATTTAAGCGTGCCATAGTGTGCATATGAGAAGTGCAGAAAATAATCACATTAATAAATGAAAAATGTGAATATGACTGTGAACAATAAAAATTGCTAAAAAAGAAGAAAAAATGAATTAAGAAAAAAGTATGTAGGGTAGAAAAGGTGATCTATATTGCAAAGTGATAGTCAGTATTAGGGATGAGCTTTCTGTTCAGGTCGAACATGAGTTTGACTTGAACATTGGCTGTTCGCTCGTTCGTCTTAAACTGAACATTATGGGCCATTCACGGCAAAATTCGAGCAGCGCGTAACGGCCCATAATGCACTGCATGCTTTGGCCAATCACAGCACCCTCAGCTAAGAGAGCCATAATTGGCCAAAGGCAGGGTGCCTTTGGCCAATCATGGCTCAGGGGGACTAAGTCCATGTCCCACACTATATAAGGCCACCTGCACGTTGGCCTCGTGTAGTGTGTCGTTGCCGGCGTGGATGGAGAGAGAGAGTGTCATTTAGATTGAGCAGGCAGGCAGATTATTCAATTAGCTGCAGTGTATTTTATAATATATATATATATATATATATATATATATATATATATATATATATATATATATATCCACTGTATCCAGTTTAGCTATATCTGACTGCAGGCCGTTATTGGTGTACTGTTTCTAATATACTTCAGGCGGTTACACAGTATACAGTATTGTGCACCAATAGTGCAGTTGCTCATACTTTTCTGGTGGTCAATACAGTACACCCATAATTAAACTAAAACATATGCGGTGCTCCTTACGCCCACCAGGTATGAATTAAATAAATAATAAGTAGAAAGTGAAAAAAATGCAAAAATATTGATAATACAATCCAAAAAACTCATATAAAGTGTAATGCGACTCCACAAAAACGCATAAAAGTGACCGTGACTCACATAAAAAAGTGATGATAGTGACTCACACACAAAATAATAAATGTATACAGGTAACATTCAATTGTGCATAAATATCGAACATAATACAATAAATAAATAAAATACTCAATCAAAATAAATACATAAATAGTGAAGTGCAATTCATTAAAATACATACGTGTGCAAAAAGTTCATATAAATCCGAGAAACACAAATCAGTGTATTAAATGTCCAAATAATTAATAGGTGAAAAAATGTGATCCCGACTTCATGCAATGTAACTCCTAATAGCAGCAAAGACAAATCTTCTGATCATACAGGAAAGTGTAAGTGCAGTAAACAATTGTTATGGCAAGAAGTGACCAAAGTGGATGTGCGCTTCCAAACGGGCTCCGGTGTGCGACACCTGTTTCCCCCAGCCTCTCACCTGTAGCAGCGGCCCCAGTGGGCCAAGTCGAGCGTAAGCCGACAAACGGTACAGATCTCCAAAGGCACAGCAGCTTCCAGTGGTAGTCACAGCTTTTGGGGACATATAGTATCCAACCAGCAATCACACCCCCCATTCAGTAGATGTAGGCAGATAGGTAGTAAAAGAGAAGAGAAGGCTCCATAGTGTAGTAGTTAAGGTTTATTAAATAAAAACAAGTAGTCACTTACATAAAGAATCAGTGATAGCAGCTGTAGAAACGAAAGCTGCCGGGTTCGTCCGTACCCGGCAGCAGCGGCACCTGGCTCCTCTCTGATGCGTTGCATCACAACACATGTGACTTTCTCAAAGGATCAAGCTGTTCTGTTGGTGTACACAGTACCGTGCACCCCTAGTGCAGTTGCTACTACTTTCCTAGTGGTGTACACAATACATACAGTGCACCCATAGTTGTTATTACACTTCTGTTGATGTACACAGGACCATACACTCCTAGTGCAGTTGCTACTACTTTCTTGGTGGTGTACACAATACACACAGTGTAACCATAGTTGTTATTACACTTCTTTTGGTGTACACAGTACCATGCACCACTAGTGCAGTTGCTGCTACTTTCCTGGTGGTGTACACAGTACACAATACAGTGTAGTGTTTCTTTGCTAAACAAAATATACATAATGTCCGGAAGGCCACCAAGGAGAGGCAGACGCTCACAGGCAACTAAAAGATTGCAAGCAGGCTCTGTGTCTACAGTCAACAGTGATGGTCGTGGACATGGTGCATCCTCAGCATGTGGAGCACGCTTGTCCTTTTTTTCTGCAGCTGGCAGTGTTATTGAGCCACAACATGCAGAAGAGTTGGTGGAATGGATAACAAAGCCGTCCTCATCTTCCTCATCCTCTGTCACCCAGGCTCTGAGTAGTTTGCCTGCCAATGCAGCTGCCAAAGCGGCCTATTCCATTGGCTCCATGTCAACAGTCAGCCCTTCCCTAGCCCCACCATCATGCACGGAGGAGTCGAACCGTTTGCCGAACTATTTGACCACAGTGTCGGGTACATGCTGCAGAAGGATGCGCAGCAATTTGAAGGCTCTGATGATGGTTCCCAGGTTGAGGAGAGGAGTAACGTCATCCTAGAGAGATGAGGTGCCCAAGAAGGTCAAGTCATGTTCCCCCAGCTGCATCATACTGCCAAGTTTTTTCTCCAGTGACAAGGAGGGAGGGGATGATGAGGTCACTGACTCAACTTGGGTGCCTGATAGAAGAGAGTAGGAGGAGGATGAGGCATATCTCCAATGAGATAGGATGCCCTCCAGGGGGCAGCTTAAGGGCAGCCACCCTATTGCATCACACTGCAGAGCTAAGCAGGTGCAGGGCGCTTCTGACTCCCCACATATTTTGAAAAGTTCTTTGGTGTGGGCCTTTTTTGACATGTTTGCAGCAGATCGCACTGTTGCTGTTTGCAACATATGTCTGAAGCGTATCAAGCATGGCCAAAACAGCAGCTGCTTGGGCACCACATGCTTGACCAGACATATGACGACCTCCCATGCAGTCCGTTGGCAACAGCACTTAAAAGACCCACATCAAAGAACAAGGTGGATCTCTCCTTGCTCCTCATCAGCTGCATTCTCCAACCCCACTATACCACCAGTCCTCTCATAAACCTGCACTGAGAAGAATGAAGGTATAGCAATAGGTGTCCGAAGTACTTGCAGGCAATCTGCTATCAGTAAACCTCCATCTGATTTTAGCAGGCAAATTTCCCTACCCCAGTTGCTAAACCATCAAAATAAATTCAGTCCCAGCCATCCACATGCTCAGTGACTGAATGCTAGCTTGGCTAAATTGCTAGCACTGCAACTGCTGCCTTTTCAGCTGGTAGACTCTGCCCCTTTTTCGTGAATTTGTGTAATGTGTGGTACCTCAGTGGCAGGTTCCCAAACGTCATTTCTTTTCATGGAAGGCCATTCTGCCTCTCTACCAGCATGTGGAAGGCAATGTCTTGGCCTTGTTGGACAGGGCGGTCAGCAGTAAGGTGCATATTACTACTGACTCATGGTCCTGCAGGCATGGACAGGCACGTTACCTTTCTTTCACGGCACACTGGGTAACTCTGCTGGCAGCTGGGTAGGATGCAGGACAGGGTTCAGTATTGTTGGAGCTTGTTCCTCCACCACGCCTCCAAAATGCTAGTGGTGATTCTGCCACAGCTCTCTCCTCCACCCCCTCCTCTTCTTCTTCCTCTATGGCCTCTTCTGCTGCAGATTTCCCCTCTGAACCAGTGGTGCTCCATAGGCGTTCAAGGGGCTATGCAAGCACTCAGGCAAAAAGATGCCATGCGATGCTTGAGTTGGTCTGCTTAGGAGACAGGGGCCACACTGGGGCAGAGATTCTGTCAGCTCTTCAGGGACAGGCTCAGAGGTGGTTGACACCCCACCAGCTTCAGCCAGGAATGGTTGTATGCGACAATGGCACCAACCTCCTCTCCGCCCTCCGACAGGGACACTTGACCCATGTTCCCTGTTTGGCTCCTGAATTTGGTGGTGCAGCAGTTCTTGAGCAGGTACCCGGGCTTACAGGATCACCTGAGGCAGGGCAGAAAAGTCTGTGGTCATTTCCGCCGGTCATATAATGCCAGTGCTTGACTGGCTGACATTCAAAGAGAATGCAACCTGCCCAAGAACCGCCTCATTTGTGACATGCCCACCAGGTGGAACTCAATGTTGGCAATGCTGCAGCAGCTGCACACGCAGCAGAGGGCCATCAATGAGTACCTGTGTGAGTATGGCACCAGGACAGGGTCAGGGGAGCTTGGCTTTTTTTCGCCACGCCAGTGATTACTGATAAAGGATGCATGCACTGTCCTGTCACCATTTGAGGAGGCCATGAGGATGGTGAGCAGTGACAGTGCATGCATCAGTAATACTGTCCCTCTTGTCCTCCTGTTGGAGCACACGCTTTGTGGAATAATGGACAGGGCACTTGAGGCAAAACAGTGGAAGGAAGAGGAGGACTTCCTTACCTCTCAAGGCCCCCTTTATACAGATACTAGTATTCCTGCAGACCCGCTGATCACACAGGAAGAAAAAGAGGAGGAGGAGGATTGTGTCAGCATGGAGGTGGAGGATAACACTCACTCAGCATCAGCAGCAGTCTTCAAGGAATCGTTTTCAGTCCCCAGAAACCCATGGAGTTCCACGTGGCTGGGAGGAGGTGGTTGAGGATCATGTGATCCTTAGTGACACAGAGGACTCAGGATTGAATGCCTCTGCAAACATACGCTGCATGCCCTCCCTGATCCTGCAAAGTCTGCAAACAGACCCTAGGATTCGTGGTATCAGGGAGAGGGATAATTACTGGCTGGCAACCCTTCTTGATCCACGTTACAAGGGTAAGGTTGCAGAACTTATCCAGCCTTCGCAGAGGGAGCAGAGGATGAAACATCTTCGGGAGGCCTTGCAGAAAGGTTTGTGCAATGCGTTTCCAGAGCCTGGGAGGTTACAATTTCCTGGTGCTGGACAACATGTTGCTGAGGCTTCATTCAGTCACAGAAAGAGCGGTGGAGAAGGTGGCCGGCTGACCGATGCCTTCAGGCAATTCTTCAGTCCTCAGCGCCCAGGTCTGATCGGTTCCAGCAACCATCGCCAGCGTCTGAATTACATGGTGCAGGAATATCTAGGGCAAGATCAGACTCAGAGACCTTTCCACCAGAACATCCACTGGGTTGCTGGGTCTTGAGGATGGACCTCTGGCCAGAGCATGCTCAATAAGCAATTGACCTACTGGCCTGTCCTGCATCCAGCGTTCTTTCTGAACGCACATTCAGTGCTGCTGGAGGCTTTGTAACCAATCACAGAGTGCACCTGTCCACAGACTCTGTTTATTGGCTCACATTTATAAAAATGAATCAGTCTTTGATCACCAGCTACCAAGCACCTGATGCTGATGTAACCAAATGATTTTTCTATGGATGTGGGATCCCTTGAAGACTGCATATGCTGAGTGTCTATCCTATTATGCTGAGTGACTATCCTATTCCTCCTCATGATGATAGTGTCTAAGAATATTTTCGGTTCAGGGCACCACCACCACTACCCAAGGCCCAATTTTTCTGCCCCTGTTTAACAGGGGCGGGTAATTACAATTTTTGATCAAATATTTAGCAGCAGGGCTCATCCCTGCGCTCAACAAGGGTATCTGTGAGGGGTTGCAGTGTTGTGGCACCACCACCACTGCCTAAGGCCCAATTTTTCTGTCCCTGTTTAACAGGGGCACGTAATTACAATTTTTGATCTAATATTTCACAGCAGGGTCTGTTTTTGTGGTCAACAAAAGTATCTGTGAGGCTTTACAGTGTTGTGCCACCACCACCGCCTAAGGCCCTATATTTCTGACCCTGTTCAACAGGGGCATGTAATTACAATTCTTGATATAATAATTCACAGCAGGGCCCGTTCCAGCGCCCACCAAGAGTAACTGTGAGGGCTTACAGTGTTCTGGTACCACCAACACCTAAGGCCCAATTTTCCACAGTGTGTATAGGGCAGGCCATATAGTATATACAGTCGGTCCCCTATTTTCAAACATCTGACTTACAAATGACTCCTACTTACAAACGGAGGGAGACAACAGGAAGTGAGAGGAAATCTACCCTAGGAAGGGAAATTCTCTCCTGTAAGAGTTAATATGGGAAAAAGGTGTCTCCCCACTGATGCTTTATCACCAATCCTTGTTTCCCTAATAACCCAAAATGTTCAAAATCCAATTGTCATTGGGACAGAAAGTGAGGTGAAATCTTCTGAACAGGGGCACAGACAGCAAAACAAATGTTACAGGGGTTTATGATAACCCTTTCCTACGTTGTCCAAAAAGCTTAAAAATAGATATTTTGGCTGGAGCTACACTTAGAAAATATACATATTCCAAATTACAAACAGATTCAACTTAAGAACAAACCTACAGTCCCTATCTTGTTTGTAACCCGGGGACCGCCTGTATACTGCTGCTGTTCAGAGTAAATAGGGTGTGGGGGCCCCACGCCTTATTTTTTTAAACTTGGGTGCGGGATTCACCTCAATATCCATACCAGACCGAAAGGGCTTGGTAATGGGCTGGGGGGGGCACATTACAATACAGCCACAAGCAGTTTTAAATTACTTTTTTTCCTTTAGAAATGTAATTTTGTGCAGGGACTGTTCTAAACATGGGAAAAATGCGCCACTTTACAGGCATACTATAGACACCCCCCAGGCACGATACTTAAAGGAATATTACACTTTTAGTGTTTCACATTAAGCATTATTAAAATCACTGCTCCCGAAAAAACGTCCATTTTTATAACTTTTTTTTGCGTTGATACAGGGTCCCCGGGTCCCCAAACACTTTTTATGACAATAACTTGCATATTAGCTTTTAAAATTAGTTTGATTTTTCATGTTCGATTCCTATAGACTTTAATGGGGTTCGTGTGTTTGCACAAATTTGTGGTCTGTTCGCATGTTCTGCAGCGAACCAAACTGGGGGGGTGTCCCTACTAGTCAATATGTACAATTATCCCAAAGGAAATTCAAGTGAATAAGTGATGTAAGGGGTCATAATATTGCTAGCACTGCAACTGCTGCCTTTTCAGCTGGTAGACTCTGCCCCCTTTTCGTGAATTTGTGTAATGCGTGGTACCTCAGTGGCAGGTTCCCAAACGTCATTTCTTTTCATGGAAGGCCATTCTGCTTCTCTTCCAGCATGTGGAAGGCAATGTCTTGGCCTTGTTGGACAGGGCGGTCAGCAGTAAGGTGCATATTACTACTGACTCATGGTCCTGCAGGCATGGACAGGCACGTTACCTTTCTTTCACGGCACACTGGGTAACTCTGCTGGCAGCTGGGAAGGATGCAGGACAGGGTTCAGTATTGTTGGAGCTTGTTCCTCCACCACGCCTCCAAAATGCTAGTGGTGATTCTGCCACAGCTCTCTCCTCCACCCCCTCCTCTTCTTCTTCCTCTATGGCCTCTTCTGCTGCAGATTTCCCCTCTGAACCAGTGGTGCTCCATAGGCGTTCAAGGGGCTATGTAAGCACTCAGGCAAAAAGATGCCATGCGATGCTTGATTTGGTCTGCTTAGGAGACAGGGGCCACACTGGGGCAGAGATTCTGTCAGCTCTTCAGGGACAGGCTCAGAGGTGGTTGACACCCCACCAGCTTCAGCCAGGAATGGTTGTATGCGACAATGGCACCAACCTCCTCTCCGCCCTCCGACAGGGACACTTGACCCATGTTCCCTGTTTGGCTCCTGAATTTGGTGGTGCAGCAGTTCTTGAGCAGGTACCCGGGCTTACAGGATCACCTGAGGCAGGCCAGAAAAGTCTGTGGTCATTTCCGCCGGTCATATAATGCCAGTGCTTGACTGGCTGACATTCAAAGAGAATGCAACCTGCCCAAGAACCGCCTCATTTGTGACATGCCCACCAGGTGGAACTCAATGTTGGCAATGCTGCAGCAGCTGCACACGCAGCAGAGGGTCATCAATGAGTACCTGTGTGAGTATGGCACCAGGACAGGGTCAGGGGAGCTTGGCTTTTTTTCGCCACGCCAGTGGTTACTGATCAAGGATGCATGCACTGTCCTGTCACCATTTGAGGATGCCATGAGGATGGTGAGCAGTGACAGTGCATGCATCAGTAATACTGTCCCTCTTGTCCTCCTGTTGGAGCACACGCTTTGTGGAATAATGGACAGGGCACTTGAGGCAAAACAGTGGAAGGAAGAGGAGGACTTCCTTATCTCTCAAGGCCCCCTTTATACAGATACTAGTATTCCTGCAGACCCGCCGATCACACAGGAAGAAAAAGAGGAGGAGGAGGATTGTGTCAGCATGGAGGTGGAGGATAACACTCACTCAGCATCAGCAGCAGTCTTCAAGGAATCGTTTTCAGTCCCCAGAAACCCATGGAGTTCCACGTGGCTGGGAGGAGGTGGTTGAGGATCATGTGATCCTTAGTGACACAGAGGACTCAGGATTGAATGCCTCTGCAAACATACGCTGCATGCCCTCCCTGATCCTGCAAAGTCTGCAAACAGACCCTAGGATTCGTGGTATCAGGGAGAGGGATAATTACTGGCTGGCAACCCTTCTTGATCCACGTTACAAGGGTAAGGTTGCAGAACTTATCCAGCCTTCGCAGAGGGAGCAGAGGATGAAACATCTTCGGGAGGCCTTGCAGAAAGGTTTGTGCAATGCGTTTCCAGAGCCTGGGAGGTTACAATTTCCTGGTGCTGGACAACATGTTGCTGAGGCTTCGTTCAGTCACAGAAAGAGCGGTGGAGAAGGTGGCCGGCTGACCGATGCCTTCAGGCAATTCTTCAGTCCTCAGCGCCCAGGTCTGATCGGTTCCAGCAACCATCGCCAGCGTCTGAATTACATGGTGCAGGAATATCTAGGGCAAGATCAGACTCAGAGACCTTTCCACCAGAACATCCACTGGGTTGCTGGGTCTTGAGGATGGACCACTGGCCAGAGCATGCTCAATAAGCAATTGACCTACTGGCCTGTCCTGCATCCAGCGTTCTTTCTGAACGCACATTCAGTGCTGCTGGAGGCTTTGTAACCAATCACAGAGTGCACCTGTCCACAGACTCTGTTTATTGGCTCACATTTATAAAAATGAATCAGTCTTTGATCACCAGCTACCAAGCACCTGATGCTGATGTAACCAAATGATTTTTCTATGGATGTGGGATCCCTTGAAGACTGCATATGCTGAGTGTCTATCCTATTATGCTGAGCGACTATCCTATTCCTCCTCATGATGATAGTGTCTAAGAATATTTTCGGTTCAGGGCACCACCACCACTACCCAAGGCCCAATTTTTCTGCCCCTGTTTAACAGGGGCGGGTAATTACAATTTTTGATCAAATATTTAACAGCAGGGCTCATCCCTGCGCTCAACAAGGGTATCTGTGAGGGGTTGCAGTGTTGTGGCACCACCACCACTGCCTAAGGCCCAATTTTTCTGTCCCTGTTTAACAGGGGCACGTAATTACAATTTTTGATCTAATATTTCACAGCAGGGTCTGTTTTTGCGGTCAACAAAAGTATCTGTGAGGCTTTACAGTGTTGTGCCACCACCACCGCCTAAGGCCCTATATTTCTGACCCTGTTCAACAGGGGCATGTAATTACAATTCTTGATATAATAATTCACAGCAGGGCCCGTTCCAGCGCCCACCAAGAGTAACTGTGAGGGCTTACAGTGTTCTGGTACCACCAACACCTAAGGCCCAATTTTCCACAGTGTGTATAGGGCAGGCCATATAGTATATACAGTCGGTCCCCTATTTTCAAACATCTGACTTACAAATGACTCCTACTTACAAACGGAGGGAGACAACAGGAAGTGAGAGGAAATCTACCCTAGGAAGGGAAATTCTCTCCTGTAAGAGTTAATATGGGAAAAAGGTGTCTCCCCACTGATGCTTTATCACCAATTCTTGTTTCCCTAATAACCCAAAATGTTCAAAATCCAATTGTCATTGGGACAGAAAGTGAGGTGAAATCTTCTGAACAGGGGCACAGACAGCAAAACAAATGTTACAGGGGTTTATGATAACCCTTTCCTACGTTGTCCAAAAAGCTTAAAAATAGATATTTTGGCTGGAGCTACACTTAGAAAATATACATGTTCCAAATTACAAACAGATTCAACTTAAGAACAAACCTACAGTCCCTATCTTGTTTGTAACCCGGGGACCGCCTGTATACTGCTGCTGTTCAGAGTAAATAGGGTCTGGGGGCCCCACGCCTTATTTTTTTTAAATTTGGGTGCGGGATTCACCTTAATATCCATACCAGACCGAAAGGGCTTGGTAATGGGCTGGGGGGGGCACATTACAATACAGCCACAAGCAGTTTTAAATTACTTTTTTTCCTTTAGAAATGTAATTTTGTGCAGGGACTGTTCTAAACACGGGAAAAATGCGCCACTTTACAGGCATACTATAGACACCCCCCAGGCACGATACTTAAAGGAATATTACACTTTTAGTGTTTCACATTAAGCATTATTAAAATCACTGCTCCCGAAAAAACGTCCGTTTTTATAACTTTTTTTTGCATTGATACAGGGTCCTCGGGTCCCCAAACACTTTTTTTGACAATAACTTGCATATTAGCTTTTAAAATTAGTTTGATTTTTCATGTTCGATTCCTATAGACTTTAATGGGGTTCGTATGTTTGCACAAATTTGTGGTCTGTTCGCATGTTCTGCAGCGAACCAAACTGGGGGGGTGTCCCTACTAGTCAATATGTACAATTATCCCAAAGGAAATTCAAGTGAATAAGTGATGTAAGGGGCCATATGATGAAAAAAAAAGGGCCAACATAAGTAGATTTTGAATAACAGTGTGTTGAATGAGTGTGAGGGTGAAAAAGTTTTCTAAAAAAACTGAAGGATTAAAAGTGTATCAATTATATCCTAAAACTATACTCATTGTATTAAACATTTCTCTATAAAGCTGTATTCCAATAGTTGTTAAAGATATAGTATACCTTATAGCGGGAATCGCAATAGCCAAACTTCAAAGCATTATAATTGATGTCAGATTGAAATTGGCATAGCCCCTATGTAACCACATGGGGGCCCGGTATATGTGAAAAATGTCTGTTAAAGAAGATTTAAAAACCAGAAAAGTGATAAATTAAATGGAAACCACTGTCTGTGTATAGAAGACAGGAAAGAAGCAATGCATATGTGCGCCAATGCAGCACATGCATTGTATAAAAACACTAACCTGTATTAAAGTATTAAATGCATGCAGTTTGTATATGGACCATCTCCTCCAAGCGCTGGGGATTAATAATAGATCCTCAGACTTTTGGGATTTATATGAGTGTGCAAGATTAGGCACAATTGGCGGCAGGTGCAAGGTGATACCTCCCACCCATCACTGGATGCACAAACCACATTCCGGAAGGCGAAGCCCCGACCGCCGAGGCCACTTCCGCCACAAAAACGAGACATAATGACGTCACGCGTGCGCGAAACAGACATCCGGAAAAGTGATCTAGTATGCCGCCGGCAGGGGGGTGGCTCCATCCCGTGGGCGGAAAGGAAAATTCCACCCACCTAAGGGAGCATATGCTCCCCCCTGCTGGCTAGGCACTAGAGCTGAAATCGCCACAAGGAGAGACAGGACAGCCAGAGGGCACAGGGATCTGAAAAACAAAATAGAGAACACAAACAAATGTAATCAAACTTTTCTGTGCCAAGTAATATTGGGGCTGATTTACGAAGCATTTGCGCCATGAGTTGTGGCGCACGCCGATGCGCAAAGGACATTTTCGTATTTAGAAAACATTTGCGCCAGTAACACAGCGCAATTCCCCATTTACTATTCTCTTCCCGGCGCACGGGAGGAGGCGATCGGTACGCCACTATAGACATGGCGCGCGGCATCTTTAACTTAAAATTTAAACAAGCTGGAAGTGCCAATATTATGGGAGTGATTTGGGGTGATGTGAGGAAGTATAGTAATAACTGCCCAAGTAACAAATATGGCCAAAATAGAATGAGAAAGTAACTTTCTGAACAAGCCTGCAGCGCCGGCAGGTACATTTAGAACTGCGGGAGGTCAATTTATGCACCGCGCATGCTCAAATGGCATTTGCACTTGTTCAAATGCTTTGTTTCACTGCGCCGGCAAAATCTTAGTAAATGTCAAGCAACGTAAATGCATTTGCATTGGTTGAATGGGCACACCTCTAAACTTTATTTATTTTTTTTTTAACGCTGGTTCACTTCGCGGCTATAATGAAATGTCACTCCGGCAATACACATAAATGTTCATTGATAAAAACAGCATTAAGAAAAAAAAACAAAATTAAGAAAGAAAAATGGCATGGGGGTCCCCCTCAAAATCCACACCAGGCCCTTCAGGTCTGGTCTGGATTTTAAGGGGAACCCTGTGCCAAAATTTTAAAAAAATGGCGTGTGGGTCCCCCAAAAAATCCGTACCAGACCCTTATCCGAACACGCAACCTGGCAGACCGCAGGAAAAGAGGGGGGATGAGGGAGCGCCCCCCCTCCTGAACCATACCAGGCCACAGGCCCTCAACATTGGGAGGGTGCTTTGGGGTCCCCCCAAAGCACTTGTCCCCATGTTGATGAGGACAAGGGCCTCATCCCCACAACCCTTGCCTGGTGTTTGTGGGGGTCTGCGGGCGGGTGGCTTATCAGAATCTGGAAGCCCCATTTAACAATTGGACCCCCAAATCCTGCCCCCCTGTGTGAAATGGTAATGGGGTACAAAAGTACCCCTACCATTTCACAAAAGAAGTGTCAAAAATGTTAAAAATGACAAAAGACCGTTTTTGACAATTCCTTTATTTAAAGCCTTCTTCTTTCCATTTTCTTCAGGTCTTCTTCCTTCTTCCTTCAGTTTCTTCCTCCATCTTCTTCTTCCTCTGGTTCTTCCTCCGATCCTCTACTTCTTGCTCTGGTGTTCTCGTCCGGCATCTTCCTCCGCTGCGTCTTCTTCCCCACTTCGTTCTTGGGCCGCTCCGCATCCATGGGAGTCTCTGGCTGTGTGACGATTCTCTTCTTCTGACACTTCTTAAATAACAGAGGGCGGGCCACCCGGTGACCCGCCCCCTCTGAAGCATGGTTCTGTTATATAAGTGTCAGAAGAAGAGAAGTGTCACACAGCAGGAGCCTCCCATGGATGCGGAGCGGCCCAAGAATGAAGAAGATGAAGAAGAACGGGAAGAAGACGCTGGAGAGGAAGATGCCGGACGAGAACACCGGAGCAAGAAGCAGAGGATCGGAGGAAAAACCAGAGGAAGAAGAAGATGGAGGAAGAAACTGAAGGAAGAAGGAAGAAGACCCGAAGAAGATGGAAAGAAGAAGGCTTTAAATAAAGGAATTGTCAAAAACGGTCTCTTGTCATTTTTAACATTTTTGACACTTTTTTGTGAAATGGTAGGGGTACTTTTGTACCCCATTACCATTTCACACAGGGGGCCAGGATCTGGGGTTCCCCTTGTTAAAGGGGGCTTCCAGATTCCGATAAGCCCCCTGCCCACAGACCCCCACAACCAGCGGGCAAGGGTTGTGGGGATGAGGCTCTTGTCCTCATCAACATGGGGACAAGGTGCTTTGGGGGGACCCCAAAGCACCCTACCCTCCCAAGGTTGAGGGCATGTGGCCTGGTACAGTTCAGGAGGGGGGCGCTCTCTCGTCCACCCCTCTTTTCCTGCGGCCTGCCAGGTTGCGTGCTCGGATAAGGGTCTGGTATTGATTTTTGGGGGGACCCCCACGCCATTTTTTTTAAATTTATTTTGGCGCTGGGTTCCCCTTAAAATCCATACCAAACCTGAAGGGCCTGGTATGGATTTTGAGGGGGACCCCCACGCCATTTTTTTAATTTTGGCACGGGGTTCCCCTTAATATCCATACCAGACCTGAAGGGCCTGGTATGGAATTTCGGGGGAACCCACATATTTTTTTTTTCTTAATTTTGTTTTTTTCTTAATGCTGTTTTTATCAATGAACTTTTATGCGTATTGCTGGATTGACATTTCATTATAGCCGCGAGCAGTTTTAAATAACTTTTATTCCTTAAGGGTCAGTTCACACCACATGCAGTCCAGTGCGTTTTTTTCTGCATCAAAAACGCAGGGAAAGTAGGTTATATGGTTTTCAATGGCATAGTTCACAGTTCCTGAAAAAAATGTAGAACATGCTGCATTTTTTATGCACTGGACTATACTGGAGCACTGTAAAATGCATCAAAAATGCACTGCAACACACTTATTTAAGGTTAAGAAAAAAGAGGGGGAAAAAAGCACTGGACTACATCAAAAATGCACCAAAAATACACTGGAACGCATCAAAAACGTGCCTGCAGAAAAGCATCTGGAACGCATCCGGACTGCGTTTCTGTGGTGTGAACTGGCCCTTAGGGTGCAATTTCCTGAATGGGGAAACTATTTAGATTGACCTGTGTGTCCCCAAGGACATACATTGGTGGGGTTTTACCCTCACTTCCTGCTTGGCTATGTTACAGGAAGTGAATCATTTTGAATGAGAAATTGGCAAAATTTGGGAGGTGTCTTCAGCCTATCAGGAGTGTAGACATCTGACAAAACTTCTAATCCCTCTGCATTCTATCCCCAAGCAAAAATAAGAAAGGATTTTAATTAGTTTAACTTTGCAAAGACACATTCCTAAGTTCAATTGTGATGCATGTTAATGGCCCATTTAAACCTTTAATAGAAAGTCATCAGTTGCCTTTGACTCTAAACATTATTTTTGGCCAGTCCTAAAAATCTGCATCTGTTTTTCTATTAAGCACTTGGTGTCTGTGCTATAGCCAAACGACAGCCACAGCGTGGACCTGAATTTCTGGGAGGCTGTCATAGGACGGGTTCCCTGTGTGCTCCCTGCAGGATGCGCAGCGCGCACTGAGACTCAGTGAGAGGTGATCACAGATCGAAGTAAGGGCCAATCCTGGCCCCTTACCATGCGATTAGCTGTCAGCCAATGACAGCTGATCACGTGATGTAAACTAAAGCTTGGTAATCGTTTATATTTTTCTCCTCAGGCTGACAGCATGAGGATAAAAATAAAAGCTGATCACTGGCTTAGGTGCCAGGGACATTGGTCCTGAAGAGGCAATTCTGGCTCATATGTGCCCACCAGTACCACCTGCCCGTGCCACCTAGCAATGCCCACCATTGTTCCCAAGCAGTGCTGCCTATCAGTGTAACCAATCAGTGCCGCCTCATCAGCGTACATCAATGAAGGAGAAAAATTACCTGTTTGCAAAATGTAATATCAAAATATCCAAAAATATACAAAATTATTTATAAAAATCTGTCTTTTTTTTTTTTTTTGAAAAAAAGAAAAAACCACAGAGGTGATCAAATACCACCAAAAGAATGTTCTATTTGTGGGAATTTTAAAAATATAACATTTGGCTAAGTATGACCGCGCAATTGTCATTCAAAGTGCATCAGTGCTGAAAATTGGTCTGGACAGCAGGTGGGTTTAAGTGCCCAGTAAGCAAGTGGTTAATTTCCATGCCAAATATGGATTTCTGTAATAAAGATGTGTGCCCGCTGTGTATACGGCATGTGCTCATGGGCGTAAGCAAGTTGCACATATATGAACGGTACTCATTGTAAATCATGGGGTAGAACTTGTGATGCAACTTTTCAGTCCCAAGTGGCCTTAGGCTCTCGTTCCACTACTGCGAGTTGTTGTGCGACTTGACATATGTGAAGTCGCAGGACAAGTCAAAACACATGTATTTCAATGTTCCCCTGTTCTAACTGGTGCAACTCCAAATAAAGTTCTTGCACTACTTTGTTCCAACTTCAGTGCGACTTTTTCTCTGATGTTTTGAACTAGTCGCATGACATGGCATTAAGGCTCGGTTTCCACTATTGCAAGCCCAAAGTTGCATGTTTTTTGCCCCGAGTTTCCCGCAACTTTTTTGCCGCAACTTGAAGCAATGCCTGTGTATTTTTGAGGTCTATGGACCTCAAGTCGCATTAAAGTGGGACCAAAGTAGTGCAGGGACTACTTTGAAGTTGCTGTGACTTGAAGTCGCATACACATATGAACGGTACTCATTGTAAATCATGGGGTAGAACTTGTGATGCAACCTTTCAGTCCCTAGTGGCATGACAAGTCGCAATAGTGGAAAACAAGCCTAAAAAGCACATTGTAAATAACGCAACTTTGGGGTTGAAATAGTGGAAACAGAGCATAGGCTAAAGCGGTAATAGGAAGATGCACTGTAAGAATTACTTCTAATTGTAGAAAATCAAACAGGCTCTTGCACTGAATCTAATTTATGGAAGATCTAACTGATTGGCCAGTGTATGGTGACCTTTAAAGATATGAAAATGTGAATTTCTGGCGTTTAAGCCTCATACACAGGATGGGACATTGTACAAACTTTCCCGTGGATTTTTGTACAAAGGGAGTTGGCTTTAGGGCTCTTTCACACAAACGTGTCCATGTACGGAGCCTGCTCTGCTCATCCTGATCCCCACTGAGCAGGCAAATGACAGGTCTGTCTCTGCACACTGTGCAGGGACAGACCTGTCAGAGTGCCGCTCTCCTCAATGAGGAGATCGGATGATGACGGACCATAGAGTCCGTTGTCACTCGATCCGATCTGCAGATGGATGGAAAAATAGGTTTTTCCTCCTTTACACATATTCAGATTGGAGTGGGTCAGATATCAGCGGACATGTCACCACTGACATCCGACGCTCCATAGAGGTCTATGGAGTGTCCGTTCAGGTCAGACCTGAAAGGGGCCTAGGTGCGGGCGGCGGCGGTAAAACAGCGCTACTTTTTGCGCCGCTTTACTGTCGTTTTAGCGGCGGTATTCGCCCGCCACAGCGGCGTTTTGCCGGTGGTATAGCCACGCTGTCCCATTGATTTCAATGGGCAGGAGCGGTTTATAGACCGTTCCAAAGATGCTGCTAGCAGGACTATTTTTAGTCCCCTTTCACACTGGGGCATTTTTCAGGTGCTATAGCGCTAAAAATAGCACCTAAAAAATGCCCTAAAGAAGTGGCTCCATTCACTCCAGTGAGGGCTTTCACACTGAAGTGGTGCGTTGGCAGGGTGTCACAAATAGTCCAGCCAGCAGCATTTTTGGAGCGGTGAAAGAGCGGTGAACTCACCGCTCCTCCACCGCTGCTCCCCATTGAAATCAATGGGGCATCGCTGTGATACCGCCGGCAAAACGACGCTATGGCGGATTTAACCCCTTTTTGGCCGCTAGCGGTGGGTTAAAACCGTCCCGCTAGCGGCCGAATAACGCTGCTAAAAACGATGGTAAAGCAGCTTTAAAAATAGCGCTGCTTTACCGCAGATGTCCCCACCGCCCCAGTGTAAAAGGGGCCTTATCGTCCTGCTAGCACACTGCTCCAGTGTGAAAGCACTCAGGCTTTCACACTGGAGTTAATGGAGCCACTTATTTAGGGCGTTTTTCAGGTGCTATTTTTAGTGCTAGAATTTTATACAATTGACTGTGCCCAGGTGCTATTTTTAGTGCTGGAATTTAGTAGAATTGACTGCGCCCAGGAGCGATTTAGCGCAGCTATCCGCACATAACCGCAGGCAATCGCAGTGCACTGTGTCAGGATAGCAGCGCTGAGCTGGCTCGCTCTTCGAAAAAGGAAAAAATGTTTTTTCCTTTCCCAATGAGCGACAAGCACGGGGATCCAACTTGGATCCCCGCCAATACTAGGCACTGTTTGGTATGAATCTTGAGGGAGAACTCCACGCCAAATTTTAAAGAAAAAACTGGCATGGGTTCCCCTCCAAGAGCATACCAGGCCCTTGGGTCTGGTATGGGTTTTAAGGGGAACCCCTATGCTAAAAAACCGGCTTGATGGTCCCCCCAAAATCCATACCAGACCCTTATCCGAGCACGCAGCCTGGCCGGTCAGGAAAGGGGGTGGGGATGAGTGCGCACCCCCCCTCCCTGAACCGTACCAGGCCACATGCCCTCAACATGGGGGATGGGTGCTTTGGGGAAGAGGGGCGTCCCCGTGTTGATGAGGACAAGGGCCTCTTCCCGACAACCCTGGCCATTGGTTGTTGGGGTCTGTGGGCAGGGGGCTTATCAGAATCCGGGAGCCCCTTTAATAAGGGGGCCCCCAGATCCCGGCCCTCCACCCTATGTGAATGAGTATGGGGTACATGGTACCTCTACCTATTCGCCTGGGGGGGGAATGTCAAGAAAAAAACACACTAGACAGGTTTTTAAAGTAATTTATTAGGCAGCTCCGGGGGTATTCTTCCGACTTCGGGGATCTCTTCTGCGCTCTCTGCCCTCTTCTCCGCTCTCTCTGGATTTTCTCCCGGTCTCCGGTTCTTCTCTGCACTGTCCGGCCTCTTCTCCTGGTGTCCATTTTTTCTCCGTGCTCTCCGGACTCTTCTCCAGGCCTCCGGTTCTTCTCCCACTCTCCGGTTCTTCTGCCGGGCTCCTCCACTATCTTCTGCTCCTTTGCTGCTCTTTTGCTAGCGGTGGCCTGGTCTTCGCCATTCTCTTCTCCCGCTGTCCGGTTTTTCTGTCGCTGTCCGGTTCTTTTCCGCTCTCCAGAATCTTCTGCCGGAGTCCCCCGCTATCTTCTTCCAGCTCTTTTGCTAACGGTGGCCCGGTCTTCTCTGTTGTCCTGTTCCCTCTTCTCTTCTTCTGATGTTGACACGATGCTCTCTCCCGCTGTAATGCCGTCTGCGAGGTGTGCGCCGACTTATATAGGAATATATGGGGTGTGGTCACCGTGTGATGTCAACGGGTGACCCCGCCCCTTATGACTTCACAGTCCCAGCATGCCCCTGGACTGTGATGTCATAAGAGGGGTCACCCATTGACTTCACACGGTGACCACGCCCCATGCCTATATAAGTCAGCGCACACCTCGCAGACAGCATTACAGTGGGAGAGAGCATTGTGTCAGCATCAGAAGAAGAGAAGAGGGAACAAGATGATGGAGAAGACCGGGCCACCGTTAGCAAAAGAGCTGGAAGAAGATAGCGGGGGAGTCCGGCAGAGCACACTCCGGAGAGTGCGTAGAAGAGGCCGGAGAGCGCGGAAGAGACCCCCGAAGTCGGAAGAAGACCCCCGGAGCTGCCTAATAAATTACTTTAAAAACCTGTCTAGTGTGTTTTTTTCTTGACACTTTTTTCCCCCAGGTGAATGAGTAGGGGTACCATGTACCCCTACTCATTCACATAGGGTGGGGGGCCGGGATTTGGGGGCCCCCTTATTAAAGGGGGCTCCCAGATTCTGATAAGCCCCCTGCCCGCAGACCCCAACAACCAAAGGCCAGGGTTGTCGGGAAGAGGCCCTTGTCCTCATCAACATGAGGACAAGGTAATTTGGGGTGGGGGGCTGCAGCGTCCATCCCCCATGTTGAGGGCATGCGGCCTGGTACAGTTCAAGAGGGGGGGGGCGCTCGCTCATCCCCACCCCCTTTTCTGACCGGCCTGGCTGCGTGCTCGGATAAGGGTCTGGTATGGATTTTGGGGTGGACCCCCACACCGTTTTTTTGGGGTAGGGGTTCCCCTTAAAATCCATACCAGACTGGAGGGCCTGGTATGCCCCTGGAGGGGGAACCCATGCCGGTTTTTCTTGCACTGCTTTAATAGGAAGATGTGTTTTTCCTATTGCTGCAAGCGCGAGATGTACCTCGCCGAGAACCAGCTCGATGGGATTGCGCTGGAAACATTCTCGCATGTAGGTACCGCTGTGTGTGCGCCAGTTCACACTCCCAATTAAGGATCTATCCGGTGCACCAATTAAGGTCTGAACCAGCGCAGTGCATTCATTTTAGTAAATGACCCCCATAGTGTGTTTTAGTGCATTAAAATAAAAAAATGTGTTTTTTCCAAGAAAATTGCGTTTGAAAAATCGCTGCCCAAATTCTGTGTGAAAAAAATTGCAACACCCACCATTTTAATCTGTAGGGCCTTTGCTTTCAAAAAAATGTAAAGTTTGGGGGTTCAAAGTAATTTTATTGCAAATAAATAACATTTGTTCATGTAAACAAAAAGTGTCAGAAAGGGCTTTTTCTTCAAGTGGTTAGAAGAGCGGGTGATGTGTGACATAAGCTTCTAAATATTGTGCATAAAATGCCAGGACAGTTCAAAGCCCCCCCCAAAGGACCCCTTTTTGTAAAGTAGACACCCCAAGCTATTTGCTGATAGGCATTTTGGGTCCATGGAATATTTTATATTTTGCCACAAGTTTTGGGAAAATTACCCCCTTTTTTTTTTTTTGCACAAAGTTGTCACTAATTGATATATTGTTCAAACATGCCATAGTTATATGTGGAATTACACCCCAAAATACATTTTGCTGCTTCTCCTGAGTATGGGGATACCACATGTGTGAGACTTAGGAGCCTAGCCGTGTACAGGACCCCGAAAACCAATCACTGCCTTCAGGATTTCTTATGCCTCTTACACACGGTCGGAATTTCCAACAGAAAAAGTCCAATGGGAGCTTTTCATTGTATATTCTGACCGTGTGTATGCCCCATCGGACTTTTTACGTTGAAAATTCAGATGGACTTAGATAGAGAACATGTTCTATATTTTTCCGACGGAACAAATTCCTATCGGGAAAACCGCTCGTCTGTATGCTGTTCCGACGTACCAAAAATGACGCATGCTCGGGGGAGATGGGCGGAGTCTAGCGGAGCAGACATGCATTGTTAGAGCTCTGCACCGCTGAGGAGAAAAGAGAAGGACAAAGCGGAGCCTGCAGGCTCAAAAGGTATCCATTTGAACCTTTTTGCCCCAGGGAACAAACTGTGAAAGTTTGGGCAGGAAATATGGTACTGGGAAGAAAACCGTGGCAGAAATAAAAATCACCTCACAAAGAGCTCACAGGCACTCACTGCAACTAAAGCAGCTCCAGTCACCTCACAATATACAGCATCAGGGCGCTCTCACAGACAGAAAATGTCACAGCAAGACTCTCCATTTGAGTCAGATACAGAACAAATCCTCTCACAAACTTCTCCACAAGCCTCCTCAGCATCCCCAGTAATATTATTACAATTTGAAAAAATGCTTCATAAGGCTTTAAAACAAACCTCAGACCAAATAACAAAAAGCCTAACCAAAGAAAAAAGAGAGCTGGGAAACCGCACCGCAGCCTTAGAAATAAAAATGGATGAAATTGAAATTACAACCCAAGAAAATATAACAGAATTGGAACAATTAAAAGAAGAGAATTTAATACTACAAACTAAGCTCGAAGATTACGAAAATAGAGCCAGACGTTCAAACTTGCGCATAAGGGGAATACCTGAAACTGTGACAGACCTGCAATCTACTATTACTGCTCTATTACAAGAACTAAAGCCAGATATCCCTATTGAACGTTTAGAACTGGACAGAGTACACAGAGCCCTCACAGCCAAAAAGAAAGATGGACCCCCACGTGATATAATCACAAAATTTCATTATTACAGAACGAAAGAACAAATACTAATTGCTGCAAGAGAAAAAAAGGAACTTAATTTTCAAGGACACAATTATCAAATTTTTGCTGACCTATCCCAACTTACTATTACTAAAAGACGATCCATGAAACCCCAACTAATGGAACTGCAATGCCACAACATTATGTATCAATGGGGCTTCCCCTTTTCAGTCAGATTTAACTACCAAGGTACAATTTACAGAAGCAGATCAGCAGATGAACTACAACAAACCCTTTTAAAATTAAATCTGACAGAACGCACAAGCAGCAACTCTCCCACACGCAGAAGAATGGCATTATCTTCACCTTCAGGCAGCACCCAGAAAATTTCAGAACAAAATGGGAATCATCATTCTCACAAAAGAGGCCGTTATGCCACATCATCCATGGACCAAGAAGATTCAATGGACTGACATCCTAATTCCTGATATCTCTTCATTTATTATACTAAGAGATGGTTCTCTATAAAAAACCTGTATTTATAACTGAATGTGACTGCATTCTGATAGTCACACACTGTGTGGGATCATGTTACATTCCAGTTATATTTCTTATTACTTCTGATTCATATAGCCTTAGAATATATAAGTGAAATAAGGAAATTCTTGTTCAGTTATATATTTTCAGGTAATAACAATAGATTTATTACTTTTTAGGACAAATATGTTAAATAATCCAGAAGTAAAATAAGCTTTTTCTTTCTTTTCTTAAAACAAATATATTATTACCTAACTAGTTCCTAGAACTATGTTTTTGTTTATTCTAATCTGAAGCAATACAACCTCAATTTTATGAGTTAACATATCTAAACAGTTACATATGAATAAAATATGTAATTGTTTACTCTAAAAGGGTTAAAATCCCAAAATAATTCAAACTATCTTCATCAATACCAAAGTTATTAACAGTACCTTTCTAACTGAATTATTTAGCCTAGGGCAAGACTAACCATATACAACCACCCTGGAATAAATAATTTCAACAAAAACTATATTCTGCACTCCAATTAATGAATCATCATTTTGATGTCTTTTGACATAGCACTTCTCTCCTGTAAGCGGAAGATCCGTGTACCCCCATTAGCCCTCCTCATTCTCCCAACCATATTATGTGGGAGTGTGACGAAGGCACTTATTCCCCTGAGAGAGATATTTATTCTCTTTCACGGGTATATTGTGATTACTTGCAAAAAATAATTTATACAATGTATCATCTAATCTCATATGTTTTTTGTTTACTCTTTACTCCAGAATTCACTGGTTTCTTTTCTATCTTTTCATCTCTTCAGTCCACACAGGTTGATCTGCGCAGTCAGCTCTGCATAACAAAAAGTAAGTCAAAACTATTTGATCTGTTGCCATGGCACCAAAGAATATACTTTCCCTGAATGTTCAGGGAATAAATGTCCCTCAAAAAAGGACCAAAGCCTTCCGTACTTTCCATAACAAGAAGGCTCACATAGTATGCCTCCAAGAAACACACTTCACCAAAGATTCTACTCCAAAATATATTTCTCCTTTTTATCAACAAATTTACACGGCTTCTGCCTGTACCAAACAAAGGGGTACTCTAATTGCATTTCACCGATCCACACCATTCACCTTATCATCAGAAATTAAAGACCCAGAAGGTAGATACCTGATACTCATGGGTTATATAATGGATACAGCAATCACGGTGATTTCCTACTACGCTCCTAACAAACAACCTACACCATTCCTCTCACATATATTACAAGTGATTAATACACACAAAATAGGAACAGTGATAATGTGCGGGGATTCGAACCAGGTCCTCCTCCCATTTCTAGATAAATCACCTTTTACACCATCCAAAATAACCTCTAGATTGCCTTTTTCTCAACTTCTTTCCAAATACAATCTGGTAGATTCGTGGAGAGAAAGTAACCCAATGAAAAAGAAATTCACTTATTTCTCGCACCCTCATCAAACCTTCACCAGAATAGATCATATTTTTCTAACAATAGGAATGATACCAGAAATTATTGCATCAGATATAATTCCGATTCCGTGGTCTGACCATAATGCAGTATACACTACTATAGCCTCAGCCATACCAAAAGCGCATGACCCAACGTTGTACTTACCAGACATAATGCTCAAACACCCACTACATCAGATGGCCATTGAACAAGCTTTAAAGGAATACATATCAATTAATAATACAACAGACATTTCCCCAATAACACTGTGGGAAGCTCATAAGCCTGTCTTGCGTGGTACAATACAAAGACAAATGGCACTATTTAAACGGGAACGCAAAAATCTAGCAAAAAAACTAGAACTCAATTTTAATGCAGCCTACATATCATTCCAAGATAATCCATCTCAGAGTACAAAATCTCATCTGGAAAAATCTAGATTGGAATACAATCTATTTCTCACTTAGTCAGTTGATAAATCCCTCAAACGCTCCAAACACAATTTCTACATGAATACAAACAAACCAGGTACATATTTGGCTCGGGCATTAAATTCAACTAACAAATCTTTCAAACCAATACGTTTGAAATTATCAAAAAATGTTTATACTTGTAATCCAGTTAAAATAGTCCATAAATTTCACTCACATCTCGCAACTTTATACAAGACAAACAATGAATTTAATCCTACAGAGGCTGAATCCTTCTTCTCAAAAATAACCTTACCTGAGTTGTCTCAGAATCAAAAAAGCAGTTTGGATGAGCCTATAACTATAGATGAAGTTGCTAACGCCATAAAAGACCTAAAACTTAACAAAAGACCAGGCCCAGACGGCTACTCGGCTTTATACTATAAAACATTCTCAGAAATACTCTCTCCCATTCTCACTGAAACTTTTAACAAACTTCTAGAAGGACATTATTTTCGGCAAGAAACACTAATGGCAATTGTTTGTATGATCCCAAAACCCCTTTCTGATGATACTTCCTGTGTTATCGGCCTATCTCTCTGTTAAACCTTGATATTAAATTATTAGCAAAAATAATAACAAAACGCCTCAATAGCATTATAGGAAAATTAATACATAGAGATCAAGTAGGTTTCATGCCAAATAGACAGGCAGGCGATAATATACGCAGGGCAGTGTTATTGGCACATATTGCTAAAAAACGGAAAATCCCTTTATGTTTTCTATCTCTCGATATTAAGAGGGCATTTGACACAGTATCCTGGCAATATATGCAATATTCATTACAAAAATGGGGTTTTGGACCCCACTTTTTAACATGGATCAAAGCATTATATAATAAACCCAAAGCCTATATAAAATATGCTGGATACAAATCTGATGCCTTTAATATCGAAAGAGGTACCCGACAGGGTTGCCCATTATCTCCCTTATTATTTGCCCTTATACTCGAACCCATGGCCCAATACATCAGAACAAACCAAACTATAACTGGCATTGAAGTAGGAGGTATTACACACAAATTATGTATATTTGCAGACGATATATTACTTTTTCTATCATCACCACAAGTCTCTGGTCCTAACTTAATACCAGCTCTTGATGGATATGCAGCCCTATCCGGCCTTATGATTAATCCTAAGAAATGCCTAGTGCTTAATATTTCGCTCACAAACATGGAATTGATCCCGGCTAGGGCTGCACTCCCATTCCCATGGGCAGAAAAATCAATCCCATATCTTGGAATTCATTTAACAGCATCTCATTCTGACTTATTCTCAACCAATTATCCTCCTGTATTAAGACAGATCACAAATCAAATAAAACAATGGTCGCAACTTCCTTTATCCTGGATAGGGAAGATTAATGCAATCAAAATGACTATTCTACCCAAATTGCTTTATCTATTCAGAGTCCTCCCTATTCCAATTCCTTCCTATTTTTTGAGAATAGTACAAAAAAGAGCAACTTCGTTTATATGGGGCTCTTCTAAACCACGTATACCTATACACACACTACATCTTCCCAAAAATAAAGGAGGCCTGGGATACCCTAATTTTACTAACTACTACAGAGCAGCACATTTGGCCAGTCTGTCCAAATACCATGCAAAACAGGAAATCCCATTATGGGTATTTATAGAGGCTTCAGAAAATGACCCTCTATTAATATCAAACTTGTTATGGCTTGATCCTAAAGACCGCTTTAAAATTCATAATCCCATAACTAAACACTTCTTATCTCTCTGGGATAAACTAAAAACCAAATATCAGTTACAATCTCCACACAATCCTCTCCTTTCTTTTATCAGAAATCCAGCCTTTTATCCGGCATGGATCTACCCAAATTCTTTTAAAGCTTGGACAACATCAGGCATTCAGACACTAAATGACTTCATAGCATCTAAATCATTCCTTTCATTCCCATCGCTTAGAGAAAAATATGATCTACCAAACTCTGAGATATTTAGATATCTCCAAATCAAAAATTTCTATACACCATTCCTAAAGGGGGATACACCATTATCCCAATTATCCATTTTTGAATCAATCTGTACAAAAGATCCTTTTGCTAAAGGTACAATTTCATCACTTTATAATCAATTATATGGAGTAGTAAATCTTAATAGACCCTCTTACGTTCAGAGGTGGGAGGAGGACCTGGGACGAACTTTAGAAGACACAGACTGGTCTAACATATGGCTCACATCTAAGTCATCTTCACCCAACATCTTAGCACTGGAGACAAATTATAAAGTCCTAACTCGCTGGTACCTTGTACCCGCAAGAGTGGAAAAATATTCACCTAATACCTCAGCTCTTTGTTTTCGGATGCCCAGAAATAGGCACACATTTACACATATGGTGGACGTGCCCAGTAATCCAAACCTTCTGGAAGGAAGTCTTCGTGATTGCATCTAAAATATTTAAAAAAATAATACAACCAGATCCATATATAACTTTACTTAATCTAAAAGCGGAATGGTTAACACTCTCTCAATTAAAACTTATGATCCAACTAATAACGGCTGCAAAACAAACAGTGGCCAAGGCATGGAAATCTCCTACATTGGTACTAGCAGAAACAATTCACAGGATGAATAATACAATGTCCCATGCATTTGAAAAACTTTGGCATCCTTGGATAAAACAACAGTTCCTGTCAAATTTCAATGACTCTGTCCTGTTGCCATGGTAACAGATTAAATGACTTACAGAGACTCCCATTCTAAGGCTTCAAAGAGAACTAAAAAGAATAATAAACTGACGAGCGGGACAACCTTGTGGACCATACCTCTGCCTTTCTACCCTTTTTCTTCTTTCTCTTTCCTTTTCTCCACCTTACGATTAAAGCTCATTATCAGAATTTATTTGACCTATATACACTCTACCTGTAAACAATATGTATAGTAGGTATAAATCATTTAAATACCTACAAAAGTAACTAAGGAAATGATATATATATTTAATTTAGGTTTATGTGAACCCAATGTTTAATATTTGAAATTTCATGATATTTACCTATATAAACCCTACTGTAAAACAATGAGCTTACTTTATAGATCCTTGTAAACTTACTTTATGTATCTTTATAATATTGTATACTCAATAAACTTCTTTTGACAAGGAAAATGACGCATGCTCTGAAGCAAGTGCGAGATGGAAGCGCTCGGTCTGGTAAAACTAGCGTTCATAATGGAGATACCACATTCCTCACGCTGCAAATTCTGTGATGTTTTAATGCAGCGCATTCTTTTGTTCTTTATAATGCTAGAATAATGAAGTTGCTTTGCTGCTGATATTCACACAGAGTTCTCACAAACATATTTCTTTATTATTTCTCATGATCTCCTGAATAATCTTGTATTTTTTAAAAGCCAGATCTCCAAAATAATGTTTAGAATTATGTTTTATAGTCATCTTTTTTTTATTTGTTTTATTTCATTAAGATCTCCTTTTATTTGGATTATTGAAAAATTATCACAAACTGAACAGCAGTTAAAACGATCTGAAAAGCACGAGTCTGAAAAGCGCGATTCGTCTCTCACCAAACTTCTACTAACACGAGATAAACACAAGATTAGCAGAAGGAGCCCAAAGGGTGGCACACTGGGTATTGAACTTCCGTTTTTTATTTTACACAAAGTTGTCACTAAATGATATATTGTTCAAACATGGCATGGTTATATGTGGAATTACACCCCAATACATTCTGCTGCTACTCCTGTATATGTGGATACCACATGTGTGAGACTTTTTTGGAGCCTAGCCACGTACAGGACCCCAAAAACCAAGCACCGCCTTCATGCTTTCTAAAGGCATAAAATTGTGATTTTACTCCTCACTACCTATCACAGTTACGAAGGCCCTGAAATTATAGCACAACCCCCCCAAATGACCCCATTTTGGAAAGTAGACACCCCAAGGTATTTGCTAGGAGGCATGGTGAGTATTTTGCAGATCTCATTTATTTTTGAAAATGAAGAAAGAAAAGAAAAGTGTATTTTTTTTTCTTTTTTCAATTTTCAAAACTTTGTGACAAAATACTCAACATGCCTCTCAGCAGATAGCTTGGGGTGTCTACTTTCCAAAATGGGGTCATTTGGAGGGTTTGCTATGTGGGCATTTCATCGCCTCTGAAACAGTGATAGGCAGTGAGATAGTGAAATCACCATTTTACGCCCTTAGAAATCCTGAGGGCGGTGATTGGTTTTCGATGTCCTGTACATGGCTAGGCTCCCAAAATGTCTCACACATGCGATATCCCCGTACTCAGGAGAAGCAGCATAATGTATTTTGGGGTGTAATTTCACATATGCCCATGGAATGTTTGAGCAATAGATCATTTAGTGACAACTTTGTGAAAAAAATTGTAATTTTCCCACAACTTGTGGCAAAATATAAAATATTCCATGGACTCAACATGCCTATCAGCAAATAGCTTGGGGTGTCTACTTTCCAAAATGGGTTCATTTGGGGGGGGGTTGTGCCATCTGGGCATTTTATGGCCTTCAAAACTGTAATATGTAGTGAGGAGTGAAATAAAAAATTTACGCCCTTAGAAATCCTGAAGGCGGTGATTGGATTTCGGGGTCCCGTGCGCGGCTAAGCTCCCAAAAAGTCTCACACATGAGGTATCCCCATACTCAGGAGAATCAGCAGAATGTATTTTGGAGTGTAATTCCACATATAACCATTGCATGTGTGAGCAATATATCATTTAGTGACAACTTTGTGTATTTTTTTTTGTCATTTTTCAATCACTTGTGACAAAAAAAAAAAAATATTCAATGGGCTCAACATGCCTCTCATTTCTTGGGGTGTCTACATTCCAAAATGGGGTCATTTGGGGGGGGGGGTTGTACTGCCCTGCATTTTAGCACCTCCAAAAATGAGATAGGCAGTCATAAACTAAAATCTGCATAAATTCCATAAAATGTACTCTAGTTTGTAGACGCTATAACTTTTGCGCAAACCAATAGATATATGCTTATTGACTTTTTTTTACCAAAGACATGTGGCTGAATACATCTTGGCCTAAATGTATGACTAAAATTGAGTTTATTAATTAATATTTAATAATTTATTAATTTAAAAAATTATTAATTTTTTTTTATAACAAAAAGTAGAAAATATCATTTTTTTTCAAAATTTTCGGTCTTTTTCCATTTATATCGCAAAACATAAAAATTGCAGAGGCAATCAAATACCACCAAAAAAAGCTCTATTTGTGGGAAAAAAAGGATGCAAATTTCGTATGGGTACAACATTGCATGACCGCACAATTACCGGTTAAAGCAGCGCAGTGCCAAATTGTAAAAAGTGCTCTGGTCATTGAGCAGCCAATTCCTCTGGGCTGAAGTGCAGAGCCGGTACAAGGCAGGGGCGGAAGGGGCGATACAATTTGCAGGAGGGAGGGGCACAGGTGAAGTGTCGGCAGTGTGTTTCACAGTAAGCACTAGCCGGTGCCGCTAATAGCTGTGCCTGGACTGCAGTCTTCTGTACCTGTCCCTGTAACAATGTGCCAAGTACACTCCTGCCCCCAACACAAGTCTAGACAGAGACAGACCGCACTAGCCCTACCCCGTCAGCACTTCACTCCCCTATGAAGACCCTTCGTAGTCCCGTCCTGGCGGCGTGACGTCACTCACAGCCGGAGGCGGCATGGGAGGAGCATAAAGAGCTGCTGCTGAAGCTGCAACTAGGAGGTGGAGGAGCCGCCGAGGAGGAACCAGGTCAGCAAAGTGCATAGGCGTGCGCAAAGGATGTGCCAGGTGTGCCTGGGCACACCCTAATGACCCTGTGTGGTGCATATTTACAATGTTTAGACCAATGATATTTCACCAAATTAAAAAAAAAAATCTCCTTTTTTCTTATTTCTCCTAAAAAAAAAATTAAAATAATATTGTAACTGCCCTACTAACACCAATCTCTGCCCTTATGACACCGTCCACTTCTCTACTGACACTGTCCATTGCTCTACTGACACTGTCAGTATATACACATGCACACATATGCATATGAGCTTTGGGGTGCACACCCTAATGCAATAGGCTGCGCACACCTATGACAAAGTGTGTATATGATTGCACCAAATTAAGCACTAAACAGAATGATTGCCAAATGCCATCTGCAGATTAATAAATGAACTGTCTGGATCAGATGAGGCGAGGAGGCTGAGAGGGGATAATTACCAATGCTACCTATTTTTAATTTCGGTAATATGCAGCATGGGGGGGGTTAATGTACTGCCACTGGTCACTGATGCATTCGTGGCTGACCAGGTGCAGTACATTAACCCACCATGCTGCATATTACAGAAATTAAAAATAGCAATGGTAATTAACGTCCCCTCAGCCCCCCCCCATTCGGATCCAGACAGTTCATTTATTAATCTGCAGCAGGTTCATAAACAAACTGTCTGGATCCGATTGGGGGAGGCGAGGAGGCTGGGGGGAGGTTAATTACCATTGCTATTTTTAATTTCTGTAATATGCAACATGGGGGGGGGTTAATGTACTGCACCTGGTCACTGAATCTGGCATCAGGTGATGGTGGTAAATGACAGGGGGCATCTGGCAGCAGGTGACGGTGGCAAATAACACGTGGCATCTGGCAGCTGGTGACAGCGATAAGTGACACGTTGCATCCGGATCTGACAGCAGGTGACAACAGTGAATGACACGTGACATCTAGCAGCAGGTGACAGCGATAAGTGACACGTTGCATATGGATCTGGAAGCAGGTGATGGTGGCAAATGACCCCTGGCATCTGGCAGCAGGTGACGGTGGCAAATGACCCCTGGCATCTGGCAGCAGGTGACGGTGGCAAATGACCCCTGACATCTGGCAGCAGGTGCCGGTGGTAAGTGACATGTTGCTCTGAGCCCTGTGCTGATAATTAATACAGGGCTCTTTACAGAGGGAATGATCACTTTTTTCACACAGGAAACATAGCTGATATCCACTGACACTGACTCTTTCTTTACACCTGGGGGGGGCGCAGTTTGCCGGCTTCGCCCTGGGCACCGAATTACCTTGTCCCGGCACTGCTGAAGTGGTTAATATGTGATATGAAAGCGCTGATTTGGCTCTTGAAAAAATATGTAAGTATGGACGCCCTACCCCTTGAAAATATTGCAGACTAAGAAACCAAACCAAACCAGTTACTATTCCTAACATCAAATATAAACTGCACTAAGCGCAAATCAATATTAATCAAACAAAAAAATAGTGAACATATAGTGATGACAGCAGTACTCATTGATATCTGAATACCCCAAGATCCACCCTCAGTATAAGCAAGCAATGTGTTGCACTGTTAAAAATCCATAAAAAAAAAATCGAAGAGATAATTTTAGCAATTCCCCTGTGAATTATAGAAAAAGTTCATAATAAATAAACATTCCAAAAATCCACTTTGAAATTTCTATTCCTTTCACCGCTTTCATCAGTTCCAGTGCTCCTGGCCACCACTACGTCAATCAGCTTGCTAGTAAATTAACCAGCAATACAAAGTCTAATATGGCTTTACGCTGCCCAAAGAGGGATGAATTGCTCTCTCCCTTGTGTTTCTCCTAAGTGGCCACATGCACTAGAAGCAGATCTCATATGCAGGAGAAAAAAGAATAAGAATCCACATAGTATAGCAGTTTTCAGATTGTTTTATTAAAAAAAAAAATAGTCACGTCAAGTGAAGGATTAACATCAAGCATTAAAACCAATAACCCCTGGCCATCCGAGCCAGCTTGATGATGTCACAGTGTAGCTCCAGCCTTGTGTATTTTGTCCTATAGAACATCTTCTGAGGGATGCCTCCTTTACACCTGGACTCCATAATAGTTTATACCCCACCACTGGTTAATCTTTTACAGGAGAGTGATGTCATCATTGGATTTAATAATAGGTGAAACCAGGAATGCCACAAATGTATGTGGCAATAATAACATCTCTGCCAAATATACCAGCACCAATCCTTTAATTATTTTTGGCCTGGGAATGGTAGTGGAAAGCCATAAAATAAGTAAAATCTAATATAAAAGAGCTGGTATGGCTGCTGGGAAAAATAAATGATAAATATGTAAATATGCACTCTCTATGCCTCAAAATATTAAAAAAATATTGCAGACTAAAGAAAGCAACCCAGTTTCCATTCCTGTCCTGATTCTTTCCTCCCATTAGACTTTCTGATATAAATACCAGAGGTGGAGCTACGACACAGATATTCACTCAGGTAAGCAGCCATGAGACCGTTCACTGTTGGGGCCCTCTTCATCCTCTTGGGGATTATCCTGCTTCAAGCAGCTTTTGCCGGTAAGTGGGTTAGTGATGGAGAGGAGATTGGACACATTGTTCTTTAGAAACTAGCTTTCCAGCCATGGCCAACTCGTCAGCTTTATTTGTTGAGTTCTTGATATGTGGTTAGGAGTATCTAGTACAGGCTTTCCTCTTTCTTGAAATTTGTATTGTATTTAAAATGTATATTTGTTAAGAGCATCAGATAAACCCAACACATTTCAGGGGCAAAGTGCTTCCTCTTCCTCCGGGCTTGAACTCATAATACAATCTTGATTAAATAAATTGAGGATGAATTTTGGCTAGCTCGTCCTATTGGTAATATGACCAGTCGGTTAGATCAAGCCCAAACAAGTTGGTGATGTACATGTTCTTTCCATATAAATATTTTAAATTAATTTCAAGCAAGATGTTATACTAGTGCTCCTAACCTCATACCAAGAAGATGTCCAACAATTTGATTATTGTGACTAGGGATGAGCTCAAGGTTCAGTCTGTACACAAGAGTTTGGTATGGATTTCCTGGAGGACGTAATGGTCACACAGAGGGCTCAGATCGCCAAGCCTCTGCAGGAGCGGGAACATGCTACATGTTCCACCTTAAAAAACATTTTCCTTTGTAAATGTCAGCCAAAGCTGTCAAAGCTATGTGACCACTGTGACAGCCAATCACATGGTCATGTGATCGGCTGGTCCTTCCTGCTCCCAGGATATAAAGACCCTGTTAAGGGGACACTGGGGCTGGGTGGGATTAAATGGAGAAAAAGTAAACTGGGAAGTATAAAGTTTGTTTGCATTTCCAAGATCAATTTCTCTTGCTTTTAAATAAAACAAATGCAAGAGGCTCGTGTAAATTGGGACTGTGCTGTGATCTCCAAAGGTTTTTGAGAAATAATGACTTCACAGTACAAGTAGCTACAGAGGTCAGTCATGGCTTGTTTTAAAGCTCTTTTAATGACTGTTAAGAATATGTAAATACATTAATGTCCATAATCTGGGCACAGGTTGGGTCTTGTACCCTACCAGGCAGGACTGTTTATGTGACAGAGCTGTGTAAATCTCAGAACTGGATGGACATAGAAATGAATTATTACTTAGAATAAACTAAAATAACTGAAACTAAAAATAATGCTTGAGAACATAAAGGGAGAAAAGAACCTGGGAATTGTCTGGTTAACACAGAGATGCGAAAGGCTCCAAGATTCAGGGAACCGGAACATTCCCTAACATTCGACCCTATGAGTAAAAAGCCTCAAGAACATTTAGTAAGAGAAACTGTAAGAAAAATGTAAGAGGAAATAGCCTAACACTATAGGCCTAGAAATTTTAACTAGAAGGGAAAATAATATGAGGGAGACCTCCTCACTGTATACATTGTGTATAAGGTGCAGATTCAGCCACTGTTTGGAAGGTTCTGTGAATGGACGAACAAATGGGTTTTCAGTCGAGCAGAATTTCTGGCTGCAGTAGGAACTGAAACTTATAGCAGCAATTTACTACAACTGTGTAAAAGCTTCCTGCTCAGGGCTCCTGGTTGTCAGAGAGCCAGCACTAGCCGGCATCCCAATAATCAGTAACTCACCCCCCCCAATACATTTAGAGGTGGGCACAGTGTGAAAAAAAATGGCGTGGAGTCCCACCCCTTTCAGGTCTGGTATGGATTTTAGGGGGAACCCTATAAAAAAAAAAAAAAAAAAAGAAACAAAACTGATGTGAAGTCCCCGACAGTTAATACTAGGCCATTCATGTCCTTAAATGGAATTCCATTAAAAAATGGTGTGGGCTCCTCCAAAATGACACACCGAACCCTTTTGTCTGATTATGGAACTTGAGTGGAACCCTACAAAAAAAAAACTTCATACTAGACTCTTCAGGTCTGATATTGATTTGAAGGGGCACCCCATGAAAAATTACAAAACAAAAAAATGTGTGGTGTACCCCCCAAATTCCATCCCAGACCCTTAGTGTTTGTTATGGATGGCACGTGTATGTCCTGCAAGGTTGGCTCTACAAACTGCTTTAATTCAATGTGTCCAAACCCTGTTTCCTACAGCCTTGTCCTGTTTTTAGATGGTACATGGACTTCCACATATACACTTAAAGGATAGACGTGTTTGAGGAGGGGGGCAGCATTGGCACCCCTTTCTGCAACTACAGATGTCATATTTCCATTATCACACAGCCACTATCACATTTAGATAGAAACATGTGCAGCTGGAGAATGTTACTGACTGCCCGTCTCTGTCTTCTTCACAGATAAACCTGGAAGCTGCCCAAATATAAAACCAGTACAGTAGGTGAATGAGTCTGGTAGAACCATTCATGGTAGACTGAAGGGGCAATAGCCTGTGCAGAGGTAGAGTAGGTCATAGAGGTTGGAGTTTCAATAGTTGAGGAGAGAGATAACAAGGGAGTGAAACCAAATATACTATCGATATGATGGTCAGGTGTCCCCAAGCTTTGGGACATATAATGTATACTGTGTTGAAAGAGCTTTTACAGTGCGTGTTTTTAAATGTTAGCACATCATGTTCAGGTGATTTTTTGGTTGTGTTCTGTCTCAAGGGAATAATGAAATTCTCTATACAATTGCATGAAGTGCTCAAATATTGAATGATATAAATGTTATACACAATGTATTCCTATATAATTGGAGAAAAGCGCTGAACATCAAAACATTTCCTTTGTGTGCAGATAAGGAAGGAAAATGTAAATATTCTGAAACCTTTGCACGGTGCAGAATAGTAAAAAGACGCTGCCAAGGGGATGCATCCTGTCCAGGCAGGGAGAAGTGCTGCAAGGGTTACTGTGTGAAATGTGTTAATCCTGAATGTAAGTGGTTCAAGATATTTTCTTTGTTTATACATCATATTTAGTAATAAATATATATGAGCAAAGCTAGCAGTTCATGCTGGAGACATTTCAGCAAAAATTTGGAGATTTAGTTGAAGTTTTACTCTATTGGAGAAATGAATTAAAGTCATTTGGGAAGGTAGAAAATGGGAAGGGGGGAATAGTTGTTTTTAAGGGTTTAATTAGCTTTAGCTAGCTCCTTCTGCCTTGTACACACAATCGGATTGTTAGCCACCAAATCGGTAGAATTTTGTCCGAAGGGTGTTGGCTCAAACTTGTCTTGCATACGCATGGCCACACAAATGGTGGCCAATAATTACAAACATAGTGACGTACTAGACGTACTACGTTGTTTTTCAGCTCTTTAGCACCACACTTTGAGCTCCTTCTGCTAATTTTGTGTTATGTTACACACGATCGGAAATTTGGCCAGCAAAAGACCGATGAGAGCTTTTGGTCGGAGAATGCGACAGTGTGTATGCTCCATCAGACTTTTGCTGGCCGAATTCCAGCCAGCAAAAGACTGAGAGCATGTTCTCAATTTTTTGGACGGAAAAAAGTTCCTATCTGAAAATGTGATCGTCTGTAGCAATTCCGATGAGCAAAATTCCTACGCATGCTCGGAAACAATTCGACGCATGCTCAGAAGCATTGAACTTCATTTTCTCAGCTCTTCGTAGTGTTGTACAGTACATCACCGCGTTCTTGATGGTCCAAAGTTCAGCGAACTTTTGTGTGACCATGTGTATGCAAGGCAAGCTTGAACGGAATCCCGTCAGAAAAGCCAACATATCTTTTTCCGACCAAAATCCCGATCGTGTGTACGCGGCATTAGTAGAAGTTTGGTGAGTGTTAATTTGCGCTTTTCTTTTTGCGTTTTTCGGTTCATGCTTTTCATTTCGTGCTTTTCAGTTCGTTTCTGAACAGACGTTCGTCAATCAGACATGTTGCGGAATCGGAGGAGATAACGTGTTATTTATTATTGGCCTTGGAGTTATTGCTTGCTATTTTTCAGGTTGAATAATGATTTGATTTGGTATATTTTCCATATTTTTGGATGCATAGAATGCACATTTTGGTTAAGTTCTATTGGCAGATAGCATGTCTATTTTTTTTTTTTTTTAATGCACAATAAAAAAAATTGTGTAGAATAATACTTGGCTATGTGTTTTACTTCAAATGACAGTTTGGGAGTAGGCAGTTACATTTATAAAATACAATGTAAAATTGACAAGGAACACCAACATAATTGTATCTTTGATCTTAAAAACTATGGGATAATGGTGTTGTGGTAATTTGCACAAATAAAAAAAAAGCATAATAATATTATTCTTGATATCACTAGAAAAAAAAAGCCTTTGAAACATCGTTTGCAATAACTCAGTATCACCAGATATATCAGTATCACCAGCAAAGCAGCTTCATTATTATCCCATTAAAGAAGAAGAGAATTGTGCGCTGCATTTGGAGATTTCATAATTTGCCGCATCACGAATGTAAATTCTCCATTACGAACGCTAGTTCACAAGACCGACCGCTTCTGAGCATGCGTGTTTGTACTTTTGTCCGACGGACTTATGTACACAGGATCGGACAATCCGACAACAAACATTTGTTGGCGGAAAATTTGAGAACCTGCTAGCCAAAAGTCCGACAACAATTTTTTCGATGGAGCATGCACACGGTCGGACTTACCGCCAACAGCCTGTCATCCAACATTTCCTGTCGGAAAGTCTGATCGAGTGTACGGGCCTTTCGAATTATCCTGGACCTGTTCTTGAACAACAAAAATGTGTGCTCATTAACTACCTACCGACAGTAATTTTAGTGGGGGCAGGGTGGCATGCACAGGCATCATCACGTACCTGTACATCAGCACCTTCTTCCAGGTTCAAGGCTGGATTTTTGTCAGCAGGTTTCAGCCAATGATTCATAACTGAGACCTGCTGATCGACTGTGTCCCATCGCAGCCCAGAGCCCTGGGTTGACAAGCACTCAGGGCTCTGTACAGAGGGAACAAGCTCTCTGTTTCTTCTCACTGCAAAGAAGCGAGCAGGAACAAGCCGATTTTTAGTAAAAAGCACTCCACGTTACCCACATTAACACTTGTTAGGCACACACTTACCCCCTTGATTACCCCGAGATGTTAACGCCTTCCCAGCCAGTGTCATTAGTACAGTGACAGTGGACAGTGTATAGTATGATCACTGATTACTGTATTAGTGTGACTGGAGATGTTAGTTAGTTAGTTAGTTAGTTAGTTAGTTAGTTAGTTAGTTAGTTAGTTAGTTAGTTAGTTAGTTAGTCTACCTCCTGACTAGTGTCAGTTAGTGTCAGATTGCCCACCGTACTATCACAGTCCCACTATAAGTCAGGGATCACCGTCATTACTAGTATTAAAAAAAAAAAAACATGTAGTAGAATACATTTTGGCCTGAATTTATAAAGATTTTTTTTTTTTTTTTATTCTTTTATTGAATATGTTTTATAGCAAAAAGTAAAAATATTGTTTTTTTTTTTCAAAGCTTTGTTTTTTTCTGTTTGTTTGCATAAAACAAATGGTGATCAAATACCATCAGAAGAAAGCTTTATTTGTGTGCACAAAAATATAGTATAGTGTTGAATGGCTGTGCAATTACCAGTTGTGGTAGCGCAGTGCGAAATAGTCATGGTTATAAAGCGGGTAAAACTTTCCGGAGCTAAAAGGGAACACAATGTTGGACATTGAGGAACACTAATACGACCAGAACACTCTTTAAAAATAGAGCCACCACTGGAAAATATATATAATTGTATAGATGTCCAGTAGGTTGAATTCATAGATGTATAGCACAGCCCTAACCCATAATAAAATAACATTGAGTATAAAATTGGACATCCTCCATATACAAAAACTATAATAATTTTTACATTATTTGTATAACCACTTGAGCTCCGGAAGATTTTACCTTCTTCACGATAAGAGCATTTTTCCTTATTTAGCACTGCACTGCTTTAACTGATAATTGTGTGACCATGCAATACTGTACCCAAATTTAATTTGTATAATTTTCTTCACACAAATAGAGCTTTCTTTTGGTGGTATTTGATCACCACTGGGTTTTCATTTTTTATTATATAAAAGAAAGAAAAAAGACAGATTTTTTTTTAAAAACAAAACAATATGTTTTTGACTTTCTGATGTAAAAAAATCTAATAAAATACAGTTTTGTCATAAATTTAGGCCAAAATGCATTCTGCTACATGTTTTTGGTTAAAAAAATCCCAATAACTGTATATTAATTGGTTTGTGCGAAAGTTATAGAGTCTACAAACTATGGTATATATATTTGAAAATTGATCTCAATTCTTGAGGCCCTAAAATGCCAGGACAGCACAAACACACCCAAAACGACCCTTTTTGGAATGTAGACAGTCTGATACATTTAGTAAGAGGCATGACGAGTTTCTTGCAGTTGTCATTTTTTGTCACAACTTTTTTGAAAATAAAGAAATTGAATTTTTTTTTTTTTTTATAATTTTTTTTCACATACTGTCATCAGTGCAGTACAGTGTCATCATATGTCTGGTGTGGTGACGATCAGGGACACTGACTGGTGACAGTATGTAAAAAAAAAACTAAAAAACATGAAATCATTTCTTATTACATTTTTTAAACTTTTTTTAATTTTGTAACATTCTTTTCATTTTTTTTTTAAAAAGTCACATAATTTTATCAGAGTAGTTCTGTGTCACCATAGTAACACAGTACTACTTTGGGGGGGGTGTACACTTTGCTGTTACAGTGGAGATCATTGTAACAGCAACATTTTCAACTGTCATAAATGGGTTAACTATTCATGACAGCTGTGATTATTAGTGATCTGTAATTGGCTACAACTAAACACATGGTACTGTGATTGGCCCATGTACCATGTGATAGCTTTTGGGCCAATCAAAGCAACAGCTTTGTTGACATTGGTATGTGATCACATGATCCCCTGGTCGCCAAAGACGGCCAGGTACCGGAATCCGCAATTTGCTGTGTCCGGTGGAGCACAGCGCTCTCCTAAACCCATGTGGGCAAAATGATGTACATGTACTGCAGCTGGTCGGCTAGTGGATAATGTTGCATTCAATTTTTTAATATATATTTTGTTCATTTTGTTGAGAAATAAATCTTAAATAACAATACAATATATAAGGAGCACAAAATCAGGAAATGAAGAACTCTTTGCATTGCAACATGGAAAGAGTTTCTAAAAGGTAATTTTTCCCAAAACGATGATTTTGTAGCTGATTTTGACATGGTAATTTTACTGTAAAATCAGTAGAGTTTTAGAAAGCTGGTTTATTACTATGCTCTGAATAGACCAGTTTAGCAGAAGATCACAGTACATACACAGATGAATAAAGAATCAACAAGTTCAAAGCTAGTGCTGGACTTTCTTAATGGAAAGCCTAGCATGGTCTGAAAACACAACATGATAGCACCATGAAATGAATGCCTATTTGTTAAATTTGTTGAAAGATTTCAAATAAAGAATGAAAAAAAAATAATATAAGACATCAGCTTATAAGCTTTCAACACAAAAATGACCAGTGACAGTTTGTCTTATTCTAGATTTCAGATGTAGTTTTACTGACACAGAGCGGGCAAGGTACCTCTTACAATTTCTCTGACCCCAGCCCTGCTGTGTCCGGTTTGGCTATGTTAACTGTTTTTTTTTGTGTTATACCAAGGCTGGTCAGTCAACTGCAGTAGGAGTGGGGGTAGGGCAGGATAGTTATACAAAATGGAAATTTTTAATATATGAACCTGTATAAATTTAACAAATGGGGTGTGCAGCACCAGCAACTCATATACATGTTATTCCATTTTATAGTGCAGGATAATTGGCCTAGTGGTGCAGGGATTATAAATCTGCTCCTAGTGGCCAAAGCTATGTAATATTTGGACAGCATCTCAATAGTACTCCACCAGCATCATTATAACCCATAGTTGCATTATTTTAATAGTGCTCGATTGGAGCAGCACTTTATAGATGGAACAGGCACACCACCATGCTGTACTGCTCACCAATTGGGGAATGTGATATGCCCAGAAGATAAAATATGACCAGAAGATGGAAGACTCAACCACATAAGTGGTCCTTAATTTCAAACACCCATCTAGAAAAAGATATTGAGCTGCTAAGTCCAAAAGCTTCATGAAGCATAGAGAGTCCTTCAATACTGAGAGCTTAGCACGGGTAAAAACTCAGGGGCAGGGCCTCTACAGAATAAACCACTTCTTTGGGGGTGGTACCTTCCTGCTGGAGGTTGTTACTTAAAAGGAGCTCTGTAGACAGTAAAAAACAAAGAAGAGAGCAGCGCCATCTTAGACCCCTTTCACACGGAGCCGCCTATAGCATCAGCGGTAAAACACCGCTATTTATGGCGGCGGTTTACCGTCGGATTTGCAGCGCATTTTGGCCGCTAGCGGGGCGCTTTTACCCCCCGCTAGTGGCCGAGAAAGGGTTAAAACCGCCCTCAATGCGCCGCAATAGGGGCGTTTTGCTGGCGGTATACCAGCGCTGCCCCATTGATTTCAATGGGGAGCAGCGGTGGAAGAGCGGTAAACACACCGCTCCTTCACCGCTCCAAAGAAGCTGCTGGCAGGACTTTTCCTGATGACCTGCCAGCGCAGTGTTCCGGTGTGAAAGCCCTATGGCTTTCACACCGGAGACAATGCTGCAGCTGTTTGAGGGCGGATTACAGGCTCTATTTTTAATGCTATAGCGCCTGCAAAATGCCCTCGGTGTGAAAGGGGTCTAAATGCAGCGTGATAAAAACATTTTAATATAGGACAGACAATTTTAAACACACAAGATTGTAGAGATTACAGTGCATGTGAAATGGTATCAGAAGTTCATCCATTCCTGGGGGAAGGTGGTTGGCTCGCAGGTGGAGAGGCAGCTGATGTTCCCGGCTGTGCTGGTGGCTCCCAACGCTTCCTGGTTCTCAGATTCGGCTCAGGGGCGGCTGGACACGTCACGTCCAGATGGTGAGAGAGTGGGGAGGAACCCATTGCTATAAAATCACTTTCCAAGGAAAGGTCTATCTGCTCAAGAAGAGTACATTGTTACCTCTCCTGTCACCCGTGCTGCTAAACACCGCTCTGATCCTAAGAAAAGGTCCACAGAAGTTCTCTGGGAAACCAACACTTTTTGGGAGTGTTGATTTCCTGGGTCCCCTGAAGTCATTCTTGCTGATAGCACTACAGGAGATAGTGGAAATCTGGAAGTCTGAAAGTGTACTATAGCAGAATGCTTAGTAAATGAAATGTCCTTTTAAGTAAGGAACAAAAGGAGGAAGGTCCCACCAACGATAAATAGTTTCTTCTGTACAGTCCCTGCCCCTGAGCCTTAAAAATATTTCATTACCCCCACATTAGAATGAGTACAATAAATACTATATGTTCTATAGATACTTTATAGCTGACAGAGTTTCAGATCTCCGCCATATTGAAAAATACACAAATCATCAATAATTTTCAGGCTTTATTACATTCACAATTGCTGATAACACTTCTGTTTTATTGTCTGTTGATTATTGTATGTGATTCTTTACCCTTCACAGAATGAGGCTACAGTGGAGTGTGACACATCACAAGACCATTGATGACAGACCAACACTATCATCCTGAGCCCTTGGTGTCCAGGTGGAATTCACAGTGCAGATGACCACATAATAATAAGAGTAATAAAATGTCATCCAGCATCATATCATGATATATGTGTGTTTTCTCTTTATTACCATCTCACTAAAAGGGTCAAACTTGTGTGAACTACGCATATGCAACTATGCAGAATCTGATGGTCAACCTGGAATTTTTGAGGAACTGTTAACCCAAATGGATATTTAAATTGGGGGGTCCAATGGTGTGATCTTAATTTCCTGAATTTCTTCCAATACTCCTCTTGGGGCAAAGCCAAGAATTTAGAACAGGGATGGTGGGAACCCTTCATAATGAGAACAGCAGGTGTTCAGATCCGGAAACTCAGTGCAGGATCATGAGAACCCATCATGATGGGCAACTGTTCAGATCCAGATACTGTGCGCAGGGTCAGTGGGAACTACTCAAAATGGACAGAGCAGGTGTACAGATCTGTGAACCGGGGCACAGGAATGGTAGGATCCCCTCATAATTTTCCAAAAAGGGGCTCATTTGGTGGTTATTTGTACTGTCCTGGCATTTTAGGGCCTCAAGAAATGAGATGTTGTCAGTAGGGATGAGCTCGATGTTCAATGTATCGGGTGTTCGCCTGTTCGCAGAACATCGAACAATATGTAATGTTCGCGGCAAATTCGAAAGCTGCCGGGACACCATTAAAGTCTATGGGACATGAACATGAAAAATCAAAAGTGCTAATTTGAAAGGCTTATATGCAAGTTATTGTCATAAAAAATGTGTTTGGAGACCCGGGTCCTGCCCCAGAGGACATGTATCAATGCAAAAAAATGTTTTAAAGACGGACGTTTTTTCGGGAGCAGTGATTTTTTTAATGCTTAAAGTGAAGCAATAAAAATGAAATATTCCTTTATATATCATGCCTGGGTGGTGTCTCTAGTATGCCTGTAAAGTGGTGCATGTTTCCCATGTTTAGAACAGTACCACAGCAAAATGACATTTCTAAAGGAAAAATTGTCATGTAAAACTGATCGCGGCTGTAATGAATTGTCGGGTCTCGGCAATATAGATAAAACTCATTGAAAAAAAGAGCATGGGATCCCCCCAGTCCATTACCAGGCCCTTTGGGTCTGGTAAGAATATTAAGGGGAACCCCGAAGTTATATAAGGACTGTCAATGGCTCTGAAGTGTCATACAGCGGGTGCCTCCCATGGAGGCGGATCGGTGGCGTTTTTTTTTTCTTTATTTTTCGGTCCGTCGGCAGAGCCATAGAAGAAGATGAATGGACTTTGTGGGACATTTTTATTTTTTTATTTTTTAAAAAAGGTCTTGTCCCAAGCTGTCTTGTTTTTTTTAACATTTTGACACTTTTTTGTGAAATGGTAGGGGTACATTGTACCCGTTACCATTTCACATGGAGGGGGCGGGATCTGGGGGTCCCCTTGTTAAAAGGGGCTTCCAGATTCCGATAAGCTCCCCGCCCACAGACCCCCACAACCACCGGGCAAGGTGCTACCCCAAAGCACCCTCCCCATGTTGAGGGCATGTGGCATGGGGAAGGGATCCCATGCTCTTTTTTTCAATGACTTTTATCTATATTGCCGAGACCCCACAATTAATTAAAGCCGTGATCAGTTTTAAATGACAATTTTTCCTTTAGAAATGTCATTTTGCTGTGGTACTGTTCTAAACACGGGAAACATGTGCCACTTTACAGGCATACTATAGACAGACACCGCAGGCACGATATTTAAAGGAATATTTCATTTTTATTGTTTCACTTTAAGCATTAAAAAAAAAATCACAGCTCCCGAAAAAAACGGCCATTTAAAAAAAAAAATGTTTGCATTGATACATGTCCCCTGGGGCAGGACCCGGGTCCCCAAACACTTTTTATGACAATAACTTGCATATAAGCCTTTAAAGTTAGCACTTTTGATTATGTTTGTGTCCCATTAACTTTAAAGGTGTTTGTGTGTTCTGCCAAATTTTTTGCCTGTTCACATGTTCTGGTGCTGAACAGGAGAGTGTTCGGCTAATCCCTGGTCGTCAGTACATCAGAATTGATCAATTTTCAAAGATATATACAGTATACCATAGTTTGTAGACACTATAACTTTCACACAAACTAAATAAAAATCACTAATTTTGTTTATTTTCACCAAAGAAATGTAGCAAAATATATTTTGCCCTTAATGAAGAAAGGTTGTTTGAAACATTTTATCACAGCAACACAGAAGAAAAACATATATTTTTTTTTTTCAAAATTTTCAGTATTTTTTCGTTTATATAGCAAAAAAAACAGTGGTAATGAAATACCATAAGAAAGCTCTATTTATTTGAAAAAAATGATATAAATTCTATTTGGGTACAGCGTCCCACGATGGTGAAACTAGCACAGTGCTGAATAGCAAAAAATGCCCTGATCATGAAGGGGCTAAAAACCTTTCAGAGGTCAAGTGATTAATATAGAGCAAATCAATAAATAAGGTATCAACAAATGTACATACAGTATATGATGCTGTCTTAAATGGAGGTTTTGGAGAGATCCCACCACTGACCATGGAGGTAAAATAGGTGGGGGAACCATGTGACCTTTTTAAGGAGGCCTATGGTGAATGTTTAGAGTCAACACTCAACAAAACATCGGTGGATAATGATCTTCTTATATGTAAAGGTGTATCTAACAGTAAAACAGTCAACAGAACCGCGCTAAAAATCTATAGTGAATAAATTCCCATCAACCAAATATCTCAAATATAGTGTTATAAACAAGACAACATATTGTATTCTGAACCCAAATATCAACACAACAGAATTGTGATTAATTATATAATTAATAAATATTGTGACTGTAGGTAGATAAATTGTAAGGAGTGATAAAAAAGAATAAATCCATGACTGATAGTGACTTCAAAGTAAAAACAGTCCTTATTGCAGATAATTCCACCTGTAGTGATTGAAGGTTTAATGAACAAAAACACCTCGTGAGAAGGATCCTCCACCTATAAAGATGTATGCTTACCAAAGGTAAGCTTTAATAAAGCTTATGTTTGAAATCCACTCTGCGGGGACACCACCATCGGTCACAGCATACAGGAAGGATCGGCCAGGAACTCTCCGATATAAGGGCCAAAAACTCAGCAAGAGGAATTCCTCTTGCTGAGTTTTTGGCCCTTATATCGGAGAGTTCCTGGCCGATCCTTCCTGTATGCTGTGACCGATGGTGGTGTCCCCGCAGAGTGGATTTCAAACATAAGCTTTATTAAAGCTTACCTTTGGTAAGCATACATCTTTATAGGTGGTGGATCCTTCTCACGAGGTGTTTTTGTTCATTAAACCTTCAATCACTACAGGTGGAATTATCTGCAATAAGGACTGTTTTTACTTTGAAGTCACTATCAGTCACGGATTTATTCTTTTTTATCACTCCTTACAATTTATCTGCCTACAGTCACAATATTTATTAATTATATAATTAATCACAATTATGTTGTGTTGATATTTGGGTTCAGAATACAATATGTTGTCTTGTTTATAACACTATATTTGAGATATTTGGTTGATGGGAATTTATTCACTATAGATTTTTAGCGCGGTTCTGTTGACTGTTTTACTATTTGATTCTTACCTATGAATGAGAACTGCAGCTTGGGGGTGTAGGGAAGCACAGTAATTTTTTATTTTAAGGTGTATCTAACGTCTGCTAATTCCCCTTACTATATAAAATCCTCGATGCATTTAATGGGACTGAGTTCTCTCTGCAGTCTGTCTTTGGATATGTGAATACAATCGGTTCCTCAATATGTGTTGTAGAACTCTAGGTAGAACTTCAGGTTCTAGGTAGTGTCAATGGGCAAAGCCCAGGTTTGAAGGATCCTACACACATTCCATAATATTCCAAGGACGAATAATTAGATCACTTATGGGTATATTTATAACAAACTTGCATAAACAAAACATCAAAACTGCATGTAAATGCATTCTGTGCAAATGGGACAAAATCAAACATGTCCAGATATAGTCTGCAATACGAATATGTGAATGCAAAACATACCACATTATGGCCACTAGATGGCTCTGAGGAGCATGCTTATTTCTTATGATAATTTGTGTCATCTAGTGGCAATAATGAAGCATTTTCTGCTTTCATACCTTTGAACTGTAGAGAATATAGCCCAAGAATATTCAATTTGGCCCCATTCATTTTTTTTAACCACTTGCCGACCACCGCACGACTATATACGTCGGCAGAATGGCACGGGCAGGCAAAAGGACTTACAGGTACGTCCTTGCCTGCCCGCGGGTGGGGGGTCCGATAGGACCCCCCCCCGGTGCCAACGGCAGTCAGATTCAGGTCAGGGTCGATCGAAGGTGAGGGGGAGGCCACTCATTCGTGGCTCCCCCCTCGCGATCGCTCCTGGCCAATGATGGGCTTCCTCGGCTTCTGTGAATGTAAACAGAAGCGGAGGAAGTGATGTCATCTCTCCTCGAGCCGGTCTTTTTGATCCGGCGCCGAGGAGAGAAGACATCCAAGTAAGTGCACCAACACTACACTAACAGTAGAACACGCAGGCACACTTGTCACCCCCCTGTCACCCCCCAGTCACCCCCTGATCACCCCCCTGTACCCCCACACATACTGACACCAATAGCAGGTTTTTTTTTTTTTTTTTGATTATTGCATTGGTGTCAGTTTGTGTCAGTTATAAGTGTTAGGGCAGTTAGGTTAGCCCCCTTTAGGTCTAGGGTACCCCCTTAGGTCCAGGGTACCCCCCCTAACCCCCCTAATAAAGTTTTAACCCCGTGATCACCCCCCGTCGCCAGTGTCACTAAGCGATCGTTTTTCTGATCGCTGTATTAGTGACACAGGTGACGCTAGTTAGGGAGGTAAGTATATAGGTTCGCCGTCAGTGTTTTATAGCGACAGGGACCCCCATATACTACCTTCTAAAGGTTTTAACCCCTTGATTGCCCCCTAGTTAACCCTTTCACCAGTGATCACCATATAATTGTTACGGGTAACGCTGGTTAGTTGATTTGTTTTTTGTAGTTTTTTATAGTTTATTATAGTTTTAGGGCACCCGCCGTTTATTACCTTATAAAGGTTTAACCCCCTAATTGCCCGGCGGTGATATAAGTTAAGTTTTTAGGGTCAGATAAGGTCTGCATCGCCCCAGGCAGCGTCAGGTTAGCGCCAGTACCGCTAACACCCACGCACGCAGCATACACCTCCCTTAGTGCTATAGTATCTGAACGGATCGATATCTGATCCGATCAGATCTATACTCCCCAGCAGTTTAGGGTCCCCCAAAAAAATGCAGTGTTAGCGGGATCAGCCCAGATACCTGCTAGCACCTGCGTTTTGCTCTTCGGCCCAGCCCTGCCCAGCCCACCCAAGTGCAGTATCGATCGATAACTGTCACAAAACACTAAGCACACATAACTGCAGCGTTCGCAGAGTCAGGCCTGATCCCTGCGATCGCTAACAGTTTTTTGGTAGCGTTTTGAATCAGTCGCTGACAGTCAGGAGCTTTTTTGCCTGTGAGTCTCACTAGCGTACCCCTAAATTTAGAGCCCAAAATGGCAAATCGAAGGTACACTAGTGAAGAGGCCTACACGTTTCTGAGCATGACAGATAGTGAAGAGGAAGTCACTCATCTGTCAAGTTCAGGCTCAGAATACGATCCTGTAGAGGACAGCGGCTCCATGACAGATAGCTCTGACGACGGAGTTGTGGTCCCTGCTAGGGTCAGGCGTACCAGACCCCGAACTTCTTCTTCTGTCCTTGAAGTGCAAGAACCGCAGGTCCCTCGTATGGAGCAGAGCAGTACGAGTGCCGCTATTCCTTCTGGTGAACTGGCAAGCACCAGCGGCCTAGTACACCCTGGTCGTACATCCAGCACTGCAGTATCACGTGGTGACGTGGCGAGTCCCATAAGTGCAGTTCAAGCTGGTGAGGTGGCAAGCACTAGTAGGGTCCCGCTGCCACCAAGAAGACGAACACAGGCCCGTCGTGCCCATAGTGCCCTTCCTGCTGCATTCGCCAATCCGAATTGGGTACCCACCACTTCTGCAGCACCCGTATTGCCCCCATTCACTGGCCAACCCGGAATTCAGGTGGAAACAGTTGATTTTACGCCACTGGATTTTTATTCACTGTTTTTCACCGAAGATCTCTATAGATCTATTGTGGACCAAAGCAATTTATACGCTGGTCAACACATCGCCACTGTTCCCCAGTCCTCCCTTGCCAGAGATTGGAGACCAATTACGGTCTCCGAATTTAAGATCTTTCTGGGCCTTTCCCTCAACATGGGCATAACCAAAAAGAGTGAGTTGCGATCATATTGGTCCACTGACCCAATTCACCATATGCCCGTGTTCTCTGCCTCCATGACCAGGGCACGATACGAGCAGATTTTGCGGTTCATGCACTTCAACGACAATGAACTCTGTCGTCCTCGTGGAGACCCTGAATACGATCGGCTCTACAAAATTCAGCCCCTCGTAAACCACTTCAACCAACGTTTTGCAGACTTTTTTACTCCCCATCAAGTTGTCTGCGTTGATGAGTCCCTGATTAAATTTTCTGGCCGCTTGTCATTCAAACAGTACCTTCCCAGCAAGCGCGCCAGATACAGGGTCAAGATGTATAAGCTCTGTGACAGGGCCACAGGCTATACATGTAGATTTATGGTTTACGAGGGCAAAGATAGTCACGTAGAGCCAACAAACTGCCCTGACTACATAGGAAGCGTTGGCAAGATAGTGTGGGACTTGGTGTCACCCTTATCCGGAAAGGGGTACCACTTGTACGTGGACAATTATTAAACGAGCGTGCCACTTTTTAGTCACCTTTTTGATCATCAAATTGGAGCATGTGGCACCGTGCGACCTAATCGCTGGGGCTTTCCTCAGCGGCTTGTAGATTCCCGTCTTAGGCTGGGGGAGAGAGCCTGCTTGCAGTGTAATAACTTGCTCGCTATGAAGTGGAGGGACAATAAGAATGTTTTCGTTCTTACCTCCCTTCATGCAGACACGACGACCCAAATTACTACGGCGACTGGTGTTGTGGAGAAACCCCTCTGTGTCCACGAATATAACCAAAATATGGGAGGGGTGGACCTCAACGACCAGTTGTTGGCGCCGTACCTAATTGCCCGTAAGGCCAGACGCTGGTACAAAAAAGTGTCTGTATACTTATTTCAATTGGCTTTGCTGAACGCTCATGTGCTATACAGAGCTTCAGGACGGACTGGATCCTTCCTTAAATTCCAGGAAGAGATCGTCAGAGCCCTTCTGTTTCCAGACGGTGCTCCACCTCACCTTCCCCAACCAAATGCAGTAGGCCGGCTGCATGAGAGGCATTTTCCTTATGCCATCCCGAGTACCCCTACCCAATGAGCCCCCCCAAAGAAAATGTCGTGTCTGCAGCAAGCGCGGATTTAGGCGTGACACCCGGTATTATTGTCCCTCCTGTCCTGGCAATCCTGGTCTTTGCATTGGTGAATGTTTTGAACGCTACCATACACTAGTTGAGTTTTAGCGTAGGGTACAGTACTGCACAGACTAGGACACACTTTCACAGGGTCTCCCAAGATGCCATCGCATTTTGAGAGACCCAAACCTGGAACCGTTACAGTTTTAAAAGTTACAGTTATAAAAAAAAATGTAAAAAAAAAAAAGTAAAAAAAAAAAAAAAATACACAAAAAAAATATAAAATAAAAAAAACAAAAATAGTTGTCGTTTTATTGTTCTCTCTCTCTCTATTTTCTCTCTATTGTTCTGCTCTTTTTTACTGTATTCTATTCTGCAATGTTTTATTGTTATGTTTTATCATGTTTACTTTTCAGGTATGTAATTTTTTTATAGTTTAATGTGTTTTAACCATTTTTTTGTTTTCAGGTACGCCATTCAGCTGCAGCGCGGATTTATTTATCTTGACAGCAACAGCGTTTGCTCCCACGATACATAAAGCCGTGACTCCAGCGCTGTCGGAGGTGATTTCACCACCACAGTTACATACTTCAGCATTAGGGATGAGCCGAACACCCCCCGGTTCGGTTCGCACCAGAACCCGCGAACGGACCGAAAGTTCGCACGAACGTTAGAACCCCATTGACGTCTATGGGACTCGAACGTTCGAAATCAAAAGTGCTCATTTTAAAGGCTAATTTGCATGGTATTGTCCTAAAAAGGGTTTGGGGACCCGGGTCCTACCCCAGGGGACATGTATCAATGCAAAAAAAACTTTTAAAAACGGCCGTTTTTTCGGGAGCAGTGATTTTAATGATGCTTAAAGTAAAAAAAAAAAAGTGAAATATTCCTTTAAATATCGTACCTGGGGGGTGTCTATAGTATGCCTGTAAAGTGACGCGTGTTTCCCATGTTTAGAACAGTCCCTGCACCAAATGTCATTTTTAAAGGAAAAAATCTCATTTAAAACTGCTTGCGGGTTTAATGTCATGTCGGGTCATGGCAATATGGATGAAAATCAGTGAGACAAACGGCATGGGTACCCCCCAGTCCATTACCAGTCCCTTTGGGTCTTGTATGGATATTAAGGGGAACCCCGCACCCAAATTAAAATAAGGAAAGGTGTGGGGCCACCAGGCCCTATATACTCTGAACAGCAGTATACAGGCGGTGCAAACAAGACAGGGACTGTAGGTTTGTTGTTAAGTAGAATCTGTTTGTAATTTTGAACATTTTTAACGTGTTTAGCTCCAGCCAAAAAATCTTTTCTAAGCTTTTTGGAAAACATAGGGAAGGGTTATCACCCCTGTGACATTTGTTTTGCTGTCTTTCCTCCTCTTCAGAAGATTTCACCTCACTTTTTTGTCCCAATGAAAAATGTTTTTTGAAAATTTGGGTTTTTTTGTGGAACAAGGATTGGAAAGCATCAGTGGAAAGGAGAACTTGTTTTCCCATATTAACTCTTACAGGAGAGAATTTCCCTTCCTAGGGGTAGATTTCATCTCACTTCCTGTTGTCTCCTTCCGTTTGCAAGTAGGAGTCGTTTGTAAGTTAGATGTTTGAAAGTAGGGTCCTGCCCTATATACTCAGCAGAAATTTGGGCCTTAGGTGTTGCTGTGGCCACAACACTGTAAGCCCTCACAGGGCCCTGCTGTGAAATATTAGATCAAGAATTGTAATTACATGCCCCTGTTGAACAGCAGCTGAAAAATTAGGCCTTAGGCACTGGTGCTGGTGCCACAACACTGCAACCCCTCACAGACACTCTAGTTGGAACGCAGGAACGAGCCCTGCTGCAAATTATTGCTTCAAAAATTGTAATTACACGCCCCTGTTAGACAGGGGCAGAAAAATTGGGCCTTAGGCACTGGTGCTGGTGCCACAACACTGCAACCCCTCACAGACACTCTAGTTGGAACGCAGGAACGAGCCCTGCTGCAAATTATTGCTTCAAAAATTGTAATTACACGCCCCTGTTAGACAGGGGCAGAAAAATTGGGCCTTAGGCACTGGTGCTGGTGCCACAACACTGCAACCCCTCACAGACACTCTAGTTGGAACGCAGGAACGAGCCCTACTGCAAAGTATTGCATCAAAAATTGTAATTACACGCCCCTGTTAGACAGGGGCAGAAAAATTGGGCCTTAGGCACTGGTGCTGGTGCCACAACACTGCAACCCCTCACAGACACTCTAGTTGGAACGCAGGAACGAGCCCTGCTGCAAAGTATTGCATCAAAAATTGTAATTACACGCCCCTGTTAGACAGGGGCAGAAAAATTGGGCCCTAGGCACTGGTGCTGGTGCCA